>NW_005370683.1:501701-504556 GCF_000412655.1 Myotis brandtii
TGCCCTCTGCCACCCGGGAGCAGGCCTAAGCCAGCAGGTCGTTATCTGCCGAGGGGTCCCAGACTGCAAGAGGGCACAGGCTCGGCTGGGGGACCCCCCTTTCCCCCCTGCCCCGAGTGCACAAATTTTTGTGCACCGGGCCTCTAGTTTATATATATAAAAAAAGTTCCATCATTTCAACGTATGTACATATGTGCTTTATGTTTTTTATTATTTATTTGCCACAAGTAAAGGTCAGGAATTATTATCTTTCTTTTAATTTTTTTACTGTTTCACTTCATTACTGCTGTGTATGTGCTCCATGTGAGTGACGTAGGTGCTTATGTAGGTGGGTTTCGACTTACGGTGAAAATCGCATTACGTTGCACCATAGAAATGGATCTCTGACGTAACTTGAGGACCTACTCTATGTGGTTCTATATTCATGCACCTTTAAATTTAGTATGTTTACAATTGAACTCCTATTCCCCATCAAATCTGGTGTCTCATCCCCATTCCATAGCCTCGAGAATTACACATTATCATCCATGCAGTTGCCCAAACAGAAACCTGGGAGCTAACTGTGGCCCTTTCTTTACTCTTACCCCACTTAGTCAATAGCAATTATCAAAACACTAGAGGCCCAGTGCACAAAAGCTGTGCACGGGGCGTGGTGGGTCCCTCAGCCCGGCCTGCACCCTCTCACAATCCGGGACCCCTCGGGGGATGTTCGACTGCTGGATCGGGCAATCATGCAGGATTGGGCCTAAACTGGCAGTCAGACATCCCTCTCGCAATCCAGGACCACTGGCTCCTAACCGCTCGCCTGCCAGCCTACCTGATCGCCCCTAACCATTCTCCTGCCTGCCTCATCACCCCTAACCACTCGCCTGCCTGCCTCATCACCCCTACTGCCTCTCCCTGCCTGCCTGGTCACCCCTACTGCCTCTCCTGCCTGCCTCATCACCCCTAACCACTCTGCTTGACTGCCTGATCACCCCTAACCACTCCACCTGCCTGATCGCCCCAACCACTTGCCTGCCTGATCGCTCCTAACCACTCTGCCTGCCTGCCTGATTGCCCCTAACCGCCTCTACTTCAGCCCCCGCCCCTGCAGCTTCTTCCAGAAGGATGTCCAGAATGACATCTGGAGGTCATTCAGCTGTCCGGTCTATTAGCATATTAGGCTTTTATTATTATAGATGTTAACTCTATCTCCTTAATACCTCTCAAATAAGTCTTGTATCATTCTATGGGACTCCATCTTCATTGCCTGGACAAAGGCCTTCTTCATTTCTGACCAGGATAATAGCAGTCACTTCCATTATTTTACTTCTAAAAACATTCTCTCTCTCTCTCTCTCTCTCTCTCTCTCTCTCTCTCTCTTTCTCTCTCTTTTTTCAACAGGGAAGGCAAGGTTCCAAATAGCACTTCAAAAGCACAATGAACCACACAAAAGAACTCTGTAGTTTGTTAATTTTCTGTGCCAATATGCAAATTAGGCCGGGACACCGTAACCGGTGGGTCACAACCATACAGGAGGAGATTGCATGCATAGGTGAGGCCTGGAGCGGAGACAGAGACAGAGACGGGGGGCCTGCCTGAGCTGGCGTGGCAGCTCAGGTGGCCCCAGAGCAGACACAGGCAGGGGGCCCGGGGGATGCTGTGAGTCAGGTGCAGGTCCCGGCCCCCCCGGCGCTGGTCTGGCACCCTGCAGTGCCGGTCCGGCCTGACTCCTGCAGAGGCTGACACTGAGCAAGTCAGGCACCGGTCCTGGCCCCCCATGGGGTGCCTCCTCGCATGGCGGGAGACGGGGCGCCTCCTCACATGATTTCAATTGCACGCTGGGCCTCTAGTTTTCAATAAATTGCCTGAATGGTCTTTCTATGGTTTAAGCCTAATCCTATACTGTACTTGTCTTCTCAAAAGATTTCATTGCTGCCAGGTTAAGCTTCAGACCCCTTGGCGTGTGGAGGGAGAGCCCTGCTACCATCTGGCCCTTTATCTCCCATCGCCTGCACATGTGGACACATGCCCAGCATTTTTTCAGCTGCTTGGCCTGCCCTTCTTGCTACACTGATGATTAAATATTTTAAATATACTCCTTGATGGCAGCAATCCTTTATTCAGGGAAAATAGAGATTTGATAGCATAATGTATGTCATAAGAGCTTTATAAGTGCAAAAGCACCATGGAAATAGGTTTGATTAATTGTACTAAAAGTTTTGATGAGAGTATTAAGTCAGAATGCCCACAGTTAAGCATTTCTTTAGAAACAGTTGAGACTTTGGGCCTAGGTCCTGTGTTTCATAGCATAACTTATGTAAACAACAACCATTCAAATCTCCTTAGCCCATGAGGACAAGAGTCAGCATTCACCTTAAATATGGGAAATATATTGAAAATTCCCCAAAAGCTTGACCTTCGTTCCAGGAAACTGGTAGTGCTAAGCATTTTCAAAACCAAAAGGACTGCAAAAGGATTCTGTAGCAGTTCAGCCATGAAAATACTTTTCAGAGCTTCTGAGAATCCTAACACTTAAAATCTTTACAGATGGATCAGCAGTTCAGATTTGTAACACTTTCTTTTCTCTTTACTTTGGGAGAGAAATTAATGATACAAAGAGTATGTATTCACTTGTACACACCCTTTGTATCATTAATTCCCTCCACTGCATTTACATCCTATTCGAGAATTCTTTTTAGAGGAATGTAAGATGGTTGTGGGGAGCTGAGCAGTGGAGAACCAAGTGGATTTGAGCCATGGAGTGGGGAACTCTTCAAAAAAAGGCCAGATAAAGACAGCAGCAAAAATATTTACAGAGGCAGCTTTCTTATTGCTTTAATATATAAAACTAGAGGCCCGGTGCACAAAAA
>NW_005370683.1:505517-546984 GCF_000412655.1 Myotis brandtii
TTTATTTACCTTCTATAATTGAAACTTTGTTGCTTTGAGTGGAGCTCAGAGCCACCGCCGCAGCTGGGAAGCTTGGCTTCCTCCATCATTGGGGCAACTAAGCCTCCTGCTTGCTCCTGCTCCATGGCTGCCGGCCGCCATCTTTGTTGGGTTAATTTGCATATAGTCACTCTGATTGGCTGGTGGGCATGGCTTAAGGCATAGCAAAGGTATGGTCAATTTGCATGTTTGTCTTTTATTAGTGTAGATAATCCAAATACTCTTGAGATATTTATTCTTTAACCCTTTTCGGTCCAACCTCGAGGCTGACTCGACAGACCATGCACTAGGAGCAGGTCCAACGTCGAGCAATAAGAACATTAAAAAGTTCAACATTCAATCCCATCAATTAATTTGGACCAGACTGCTTGAATTCCAAAAATAACATTGGACCAAAAAAGGTTAATATTATTTTTTAAATTTTTTGTGCATTTTTTAGAACCTAAAGAATGTTTAGGTCTGTTCTTCTTTAAGGTCTGTTCAGATATGTCAAACAAGAGAAGAATCATGTTGTTATAATTATAGAAATATGATCCTTTCAAAAGTTCAAATCAAAGATATTTTTAAAATTCATCTGTGATATACCTGGATTAGTTTTATTTTCAGTACATAGTAAAAATGAGTTTAAATAGTTCTAAAAATAATAAAGCCATACTATAGCAGCATAAAGTACAGAATTTGCTTCTTCTTAAATTAATGCTTATTCTCTTCCCCAAAGGAATGTTTATCTATTCCAAAACTCTGGGGATCTGAAATAAATCTAGTTTTAAGTGTGAGAAATCATTAGAATGGGTAAAATTATTTATAGACATAATCTTAATCAGTTCCTCTTAAGCAGACTATTCATGCTGCTCAACAAGAATTCTGGGCAAGTGCACAAAAAGGTAGAATAATATTAGGTGCAATAAATGTTTTGGTAATGATGATCTAATCAATAATAAATTGGCATTAAAAATGAGATCTCATTATTCCATAGGCCTTGGTTTTATCCTGTAAGTTACATCTACTGACATTTACTGAAGTTACACCTACAGAATAATGGAAAACAATCTATATATATACAAAGGCAGCTACTGTAAGGGCCATAACGACCTAACAACTGGTCACTACGATGCCCACTGTGGCCAGCAAACTGGCCAGAACAGGGGGTGGGGCCAGTGGCCAATCTCACGGCCCCTCCCCCTTGCTGGCCTGCCCCTGATCAGACTCTTCCACCCCAATCAAGAGCAGAGCCTGCAGGCCAAATGCCCCCGCCCTTCCTCCCAGCCAGCCACACCCCGGATCAGCCCACCCCACTACAATAAGCACACAGCCCCTCCCTGATTGCCACCCCACCTCAATAGCGGGCAGGGCTGGCCTGCCAACCTCCTGCAGCCCCTCCGCCCGGCTGGCCATGCCCCCGATGGGTCCCCACCACCCCAATCAGGGGCAGGGCCCGCCGGCCAACCACCCATGGCCCCTCCCCTAGGCCGCTGGCCCCTGATCGGCACTCCCCACCCACCCCATTCATGGGCAGGGCCAGCCAGCCCACTGCCCACAGCCCCTCCCCCTGGCCGGCCCCAACCCCAATTGGCCCCTCAACCCCAATCAGGGGCAGGGCCCGCCGGCCAATCACCATCGGCCCCTTCCCCCAGCCAGCCTGGCCCTGATCAGGCCCCGATCCAAGCAGGCCAGCTGGCCAACCTCCCGCCATCTCCTCCTCACAACAGGCCCAGCCCCAATCCATCCTGATTGGGGCCAGGCTGGCCAGACCCCACCCGAGCATGAGTTCATGCACTGGGCCTCTAGTACAGAATATAACATAATATAGTCCACTTTTCTCAACTAGAAGAGTCCCTTAAAAGAAATTGTATGTCCCATTTGAATTAATTGAAATAAGCAAAAATTCATATTTTGAAGTCCTAACCCCCACTACCTCAGAATGTAACCTTACTTGGTGATAGGTGGGAAAGGTAATTAAGTTATAATGAAGTCTTAGGGTGAGTTCTAATTCAATAGAACTGGCATCCTTAGAAGAGGAAATTTGGACACAGAAACAAAACTTAGACACAGGGAAGACAGCATAAAGACCCAGTGAGAAGGTGGCCGGCCATCTGTGAGCCAAGAAGAGAGACCTAAAAAAACCCAACTCAGCAGACAGCTTGATCCCATAACAGCAAGAAAATAAATTTTTGTTGCTTTAGCCACCCCATCTGTGGTACTTTGGTAGCCCTAGCAAATGAGTACACTTGGTAAATACATTGTTGCCTTGTAAAGGTAGATCCAATTTTTATGTGTTCCAGTCAGCAATTTTCATAGTTTTAATTCATTAAGTCAGATTGAAAAAGTAATATTATTCTTACTCCTAAGTTATGAAAAGATTTAGAATTCTATCTCTGCATATTGAAAAAAAACACACATATCTAAAACATATCTAAAGAAGCTTTGTGTTCTTATTTAAGGACTCCAACTGGCAACATAATTCAGATGCAATTAACAAGTTCTTGGAGAGCATAGATGTGGGTGGTGGTATCTAAAGGGAGGCTTTGCAATGCTGAGCTGGAACCAGGAATAGAATTCTTGCACCCCATTGTGAAATCGGAGATGGCAATATTAATGGAAAATTCTTGAAATAATTATGGGAGACGTGGTGTTTGTTTTTTTTTTATGTCTTATGGGAGTAGCTTAAAGTATTCATTTATTTCCATGTGGTGAATCTCTCAAATACATAAAATCATTTCCACCCCGAACAAGGACAGTCAACAGGCCTATTTCTATGTGCAGCATTTTTTGTTTTCACTAGTCAGAATATTGTTTAGTCAAAGTTTACGATCATTCCGTCTCAAGATAAATCAAAGCCAAACAGATGAAACAACATAAAATGTAAAACTATTTAAAAATGTAATGGTAGTTCCTTGCCACCCAGATGAAACTGTCTGAATCTACCAATCACAGATTCAGCTCTGCTAACGCACCAGGCTAGAGCGAGCGTCCTCCTTCCCCATCTGATCCCCACAGCCCTCACGGAAGATCAGGAGTTTATCTTGTTGCCCTCGGACTCTGGGAAATGTTACGCGCCACTTGGGCCTGCTCGGGCGCCACTTGTTACGGCCAAAGGTGATCCTGAATCGGGGGGTGAAATGATTGCGAAAAGACAGACAAGAGAATGAAAGCTGGGTCTCGGTGGGACGCTGCTCCCTGATGAGGAGACAGCGCCAGCGCCCACAAGCTGTGTCTTTATTTTATAGCAGATGCCACGAGGCAAAGTAGGGGCGTGATCAAGTTGTTTACAGCATTCTCGTGAGTTCCAACCCTACTCAACTACATGCACCTGAACTCTAGCACAAGGCACGTGGAGCCATGTGTTTGGACCACAGGTTCAAGCTTACAACCACAGCCATTGGCTATGATTGTGCTGGGAGGGCCCTGCCCTCCAGCTGGGACTTGCACGTGGCAATGAGAGGACCCTGTCCTTTCATTAGTCCGAGGCTTGAACCTGGCCAAAACACTGTAGCTGCGCCCCACAGGGGAACATTTAGGACTGGACTGAGGTAGCAAACTGAAAACAAAGGTATGGACAGAATCCTATATAATAAAGAGCTAATTTGCTAATTAGACCAAACAACAGAACGACTGTCCAGAGGACATTCTGGACGACCATCCGGACAAGCTTCCGGACGAAGCCTGGGCTGTGAGGGGCTGCGAGGGGCTGCGAGGGGCTGCAAGGGCCAAGCCCCTTGGACGAATTCCGTGCAACGGGCCTCTAGTATTTTCCTCATGAACAGTGAGGATCTCAGCCTTCTTCCCATACCCACTCCCAGAACGACTAACTGCGTGCTTGCAAGAGACCAGAGAATTCTTTTTTGGAGAAACTGAACTATCTCAGATGTGTGCTAGTCCCATGGTGGGCAAGCTGCCTGATCACCCTGGAGTGAAGAGCACCCGTTAACAAGCCCCATCTCCACTCACAGGTCTTCCGAGGCGCGTTTTAGCCTTTCACTCTTAAATATGCATGGTTAGCCAAGGAGCCACAGACAGACATTTGAGGAGGAGCTTCCACCTTGAAGGAGAAAGGCCAAAACAAAAGGCAGGGGATGGGGGGAGGACCTGAAGGAAATGATGACAATAAATGAAGGAGAAGAAAATTTCAGAAAGAGCAAAACCTATAATCATATCCTTGGAGAAGAGAAGATATCATGCCCATAAAACCAAAACAGGGATGAACAAGAAAGAAACCAACACTGGGCAAGAAAGAGCCCTGGCTCTAAAATATCTTAAGAGAACTATTCCTATAGAAAGATTGATATATAAGATCAAGAAAAACACCCTGACTGGAGTTCCTCCATGGTTAGAGCATCAGCCCTCACACAGAAGGGCCAGAGGTTCCATTCCCGGTCAAGGGCACATACTTAGGTTTCTCCCCCACCTCACTCCCACCCCTGCAACCAAGTCGTGCATCTCTCTCACATCAATGTTCCCCTCTTTTTCTTCCTCTCCTTTCTCCACTCCCTCCCACTCTCTCAGAAAAGAAACGGGGAAAAAATATCCTCATGTGAAGATTAACAACAAAGAAAATCATCAATAAATAAGAGAAAAGTAAGGGAAATTGGAAAATTATACCAGGAGAGGCAATGTCTCAATATGACTCCCAGAACAGGAAAACAAAAGAGAAGAAATTTATCAAAAACCCAAGACAAGAAATACTTTCCAGGGCTCAGGCCTGGGCTGGCAACCCCACGCCCTCTCCAGTGAGCTTAGGGCAGGTGCTTTGCAACTGTGTCCCTCAGTTTGCCTCTGTAAAATGAGGGCAATGACAACACTTATTTGAACTGGGATGAGGATTCTTACACAGTTCTGACACACAGTAAGCATTCAATGAAAGCAGCACAACAAATAGATCCCTGAGGACTTTCGGGGTTGGGTAATTCAGAGGCTGATAATGAGCTAACCAGGTCATTTCTGCTTTGGATCTAGCTGAGAGGCTGAAAAGTATATGCCTACAGGTCAGCTGGAAGAATTGATGGCTTAGGAGGGATGGATGTTGGAATGAAGGCATGCCCTGGCGGAATGACCAGGCCTATGAAAACGTGCCGCCTAAAAAGAGCAAAAACTTTTCAGCAAAAAATTGGCCATGCAGCCATATAAGCCTTCTAGATCAGATTCACTCTTTTTAGATCACCTGACTTTCTAATCATCTAATTTAAGTCATAACAAATTTACAAAACATTGCATAAGCAAAACAAGACCCATCTTCAGCCGTGTGCAGCCCACTGCTTCCGATTTAGCAGTCTCTGAGGCTGTGTAACCTCGAGCAGCAATTATGCCTACATCTTGCTCTGTATGGCACTTAAAAAAAGCATCATGCCCAGTAAAAACATCCTTATTACTGTCCATCAGGACTATCGCATGAGCTGTTATTTATTGGTACATGAAAGTAGCTCTATTTGAAGTTGATGGTATCACAGAAAGGGACACAGAATAATTTTGAGAATTTGTAAGTACTAGTATTCTTTAATATTCCAAGCACTGCTTAATGCTTTTTAATAACTGAAGAGTTCATTGATAATCTTACTTCTTGGTGTAATTTTCCCCTATAATTCTGACATTTGCTTAAAAGCAAGAATTTAAGCTTCTGTAATCATAGATAATCTTTTAAGTCCTCTTCTAAGGTCATTTTAATATGTTTTTGAGATGTTGCAGCTAGTTGTTGAAAATACTTAAAGTCACAGGCAATATGTACAACAGATGGTAAATAAAGTAAAACAGTGAATAAGAAATAATTTTCCTTTAACTTTGTAAATTTAACTCGTGAAAACTGAGAAAAATTGAACATCTATCTAAAAGCAATAAATTACCACTTCTCTGTCCACCATTAAATAAAAATATTAAAATAATTAAAATGGTTAATACTGTATGTCAACTATAACTTTAAAATAAATAAATAAAACAAATATAGTCAAAGTGTATTTGAGCTGAATTGTAAGGCCCACTCTCTAGAAAATAGTTCTGTCTATGAAACATAAAAACATTCTTCTTTTTTCTTTTGTTAATCCTCACCTGAGGATATTT
Organism: Myotis brandtii; assembly: GCF_000412655.1. Taxonomy (NCBI): domain Eukaryota; kingdom Metazoa; phylum Chordata; class Mammalia; order Chiroptera; family Vespertilionidae; genus Myotis; species Myotis brandtii. Next base: position 511,605 of record NW_005370683.1, read on the forward strand.
CTTCCATTGATTTTTAGAGAAAATGGAAGGGAGAGGGGGAGGTGGGGGAGGAAGAGGGTAGGGGAGAGAGAGAGAACATGATGTGAGAGAGACACATCAATTGGTTGTCTCCTGCATGTGCCCCAACCAGGGTGGGGAATCAAACCTGCAACCCAGGTATGTGCCCTTGACCAGGAATCAAACCCACAACTCTTTGGTGTGTGGGCCTATGCTCTACCACTGAGCCACACCAGTCAGGGCATAGCTAAGGATGAAATGAAAGTGAATACCCATTCTAAAAATAATTTTTAAATCCTCAATTGGATAATTATCATGCAAAGTATTAGGCAGACATGAAAAAATATGTTTGAACACTTAAAAACATATAAACTAAAATCACCAGATAACCAAACATTAACAGTAAGCTATTCTCTAAAATCCTGAGTGTATTCATTAAAATCTGTCTTCTAGCATTCTTTAACAAGTATTATCACTCAATATGGCCACTTGCCTCCATTCAGACTTTTTTAGAACAGAGATTGCCCGCAGACCAATTCCAACCATGCCCATTTGCTTACTATAGTCTAATAACCGCTTTCTCTTCCTCCTACTATGGTAGAGTTGAGCTGTTGTGATGAAAGCCATATGGCCCACAAAGCCCAAAATATTTACTATGTGGTTCTTTATAGGAAAAAATGCTGATCCTTACACTAGGAGCATATATTAGGGCAAAATTTATTATTTGTCACTTTTGGTACATAGAGTCCTAAAGAACAGGAACACTACTTTTACTTCTTTCATATAATCCATGATATTTAATTATTGGGCCTATAGCCTTTTTTTTTTAGGACAAATGATAAAACTTCTAGGTACTTGGGAAATGACTCCTGTCATCTGTCTGTGGCCAATATATTTTTCAGTGGGTTCCCCATGAAATACCATAATGATCTGGGAGATGTGATGTATACCAGTGAATTTCAGCATTTTCTTACTGTGGATTTCTTTTTTTTATCAAATAAAAGCTCACTCTGTAATGCCAATGTACAGAACAGACAAGAGCAATACTGTCTGCGGTTCCTCTGAAGGGAACCAAAGGTCTGCCACCCTAAAATATACTTCTCAGGATACTAATTTTAAGCTGGTTTTTAAGAAACAAAAAGACTAAGAAAGAACCTTTGACCCTCCCCTTTCCCGCCTAAAAGGATTCAGGTAGAAAGGTCTACTTCAGCCCTAGCTGGTTTGGCTCAGTGGATAGAGCGTTGGCCTGCCGACTCAAGGGTCCCCCAGGTTCGATTCTGGTCAAGGGCATGTACCTTGGTTGTGGGCACATCCCCAGTAGGGGGTGTGCAGGAGGCAGCTGATCGATGTTTCTCTCTCATCGATATTTCTAACTCTCTATCCCTCTCCCTTCCTCTCTGTAAAAAAATTAATAAAAAATATATTTTTTTAAAAAAAGAAAGGTCTACTTCAGGGAGGGAATCTTAGCATATTCGCTTGAGCATTTTGAATGACTCCTGGCAGACAAAAAGGATCCATGCTGAAGCCTGTTCTGGACCCCCTGACCCCCTCCATTCCCTATTGTTTCTGGGTGGCTTAGCAGGAATCTGTTTGAATTGCCTATTTCCCCTTTGAAATTCTGGACCCCTGCCCTCCTTCTCTTTTGTCCAGAACCTCAACTGTCCAATGACTCTTTGGGCATTAGTATAGCACCCTAAAATGTACATTCATAAAATAAACTCTAGACATTTTCTCCTGTTAATCTGCTTCTGTTGAATCTAATTATTAGCTCAGCTAGAATAACTGAGAAGTTGGGAGGAAGAAAGCTGTATATGTTTTTAGTCCCCACACCTCCGTGGTTTGGCAGATAGAAATGATAAAACAAACAAAAACAAAACAAAAAAACAAAAACAAAAAACACTCCAGAAAGTCATGAATGTTAGAAAGCATTGCTTGCAATGGTCTAGAAAATTGCTAAGTTATTATGGGCAATAGAACTAAATCATAAACAGACAAAATTAATCAATTACTTTCTTTTAATTCATTGTCTTCTAATAAACCTTTACAACAGAAATTGTCACATAAGGAGGCAGTATATTCTAAAGGATATTCTCATGGAACTCAGTGTTTTTCCCACTAACTAGGACACGACCATGAGGGCCGAAATAACCCAAATCATTCTGCCTGCATGAAACCTAATACCTAACAGGTCCCAGCATTTTGCAACTCAACTAGGCAATGTTTATTGATTATAAATATACTCTAGTCACCACCAAAGAAGATAGCCATGTTTGGTTTATTGCTTAAAGCAAACTTAATAAACTAAAATAGTCACAGAAATCCTCAAGATTTGAGGAGAAGTAAAATGCTGGCTGATTATTGCAAAGGCAATCTTTCTATAAGTGAGCTCCTTGAAGCAATCACAAAAGTAATTATTTAGGAAACCTCTTTTTATCCTTCTTTATTTAAATTTAGAGATGAGAGTCATTGCATTTTGAAAACTGTTTTCTCTCTCTGCATCAAGCCATACATAGTCCTACCCCAATACACCTTGTTTGATCAAGTGCCATGTACTCGGGATGTGTGGGTCTGTTACCAGAAAGGGGACCTGGCCCTGAGCAGGTCTGCCTAGGGCCAGCCAGTAGTGTGTGGGTTCCTGACTTCATGCAGAAAAGATTTCACACTAGTCGGGCTGACTATGAGGGGACATTTATTAAAGCTGGGACAGTGAAACAAAGGAAGGGCTTAGCAAAGAAGCAGCAACAGGAGAGCCTAGGCTGGGCTGCTTTGGATCTCTAGGAATGTAACAAGAAAGAAATGAGCTGAGGCCTGACTGCTTTGGCTCACTGGGAAGTCAGAGAAAAGGGGGCCTTGGAGACAAGGTCAGGGGATTAGCCCGGGAAGAGCTTCCGCTGCCCATTGCTCCCCTGGTTGCAAGTCTCATGGGGTCCCTTCGAGTTTAGGAGATGCATGTCTGTGGGGAAGAAAAGGAAGGGAAAGGCATGGGGCTTGCTCTCCTCAGAGAGAGAGAGAGAGAGAGGGAGAGAGAGAGAGAGAGAGAGAGCACACACTGAGTTCTTTGTCTTGAGGGTTTTTTATCTCTTATAGGAAGGAATCTCAGGGATGGTCTCAGGGGAAGGTTTCAGCAAAATATTCATTAGTTTTCCAGTTGTGCCCTTTCAAGGTCATGCTCTCCACTGATTGGTCAGCCCCAGGGTAGGGGGTCATTAGTCATTGCCACTGGTCCTGGTGTGGCCCACCTGGTTTTGCTGCTTTTCTGGGCCTGGAGCTGAAATACAACTGAGAACTAGATGTTATCTCCAGGGAGCTGACCTTCTGTCTTTGCTGTAAATTGCTGGGCCAGTTTGTTGAGCTGTCTGTCTCAGTTTCCCCATTCCACTCACCAAGGAGATTTCTTAACTTCTTAAGCAGGAGTCTTATGTCTGTCTTGCTTTTTTCTGCAATATTTGAGTGAAAGGATAATATTCAAAAGAAGTATTCAGTGTCCAAGGGGAAAAGAAATTTTTGTCTTATGCTCTAGTTACATAGAGTTGTCAGCCCATGTCTGCTGGATTTTGCAAGACAAATCCCAGCCACAGAGCCTGTTTCCTATACCCAGTCTAGATCCCTAGATATTGGCTTGACATATATTTTGGTTGTAGGCTGCATGACATACTCTAAAGTCAGATGTGGATCTGAATCTAGACTCTGCCCATGGAGAAGTGAAGGGACCTCATGCTTCATAATCTTTATCTTGCTCATGTGGAAGGGGGGGTTTATGGGAGAACTTTTTTCATGGGGTAGATAAGAGGATGTGATGAAACAGTGTATGTAAGCACTTCGGATGACCCAGAAAAGGTAGACAAGGAGAAGAAGGTAAGCATCTTCTCCTAGACTCTCCTACCCCATTTGCCCTCTGAATGCCATGCCTGGCGACCTGTTAGGGCTCTGGCTCTGTCCTACAGTTTGCCTGCCAACCTGGCCATTCACATCTCAAAGCAGAGCTGCTGATCACACTGAGTTAGAAAAAGGTCAAGACCTGTTGTGGAGAAAAGCGATTTAGAAGAACAAATAAATACCAGAATGGGTTTACTCGACATTGTGGGACTTCTGTGAGGTGAAATCTCAAGTAAAAGAATCATTGAGACACTATAAAAATAATGAGATCCTAGAGGGCAAAAGTCAGAGAGTCCTTCATCATCGGATAAAGCAAAACGGGCAACAGAGGAGGAGAAACAGCAGGTTGTTAATTTAGGGGATGAAAGGAAGCTTTAGGAACTCCACTATGCCCAGAGTAAAAGGTGAACATGCCGTCCTGGCCTTCTGAACTGGGTTGCTTCCACAGCACAGGGGAAACGCCCTCTTCACATGCATGGTAGCAGGCAGCACTTACTCCAATTTAATCAGTAAGTACTGTAAGCTCTTTGAAAGTGGGAGTCACATGTTCCCTCCCTCCTCCTTCGCTCTCCACTTCCTGAACTTGTTACAGTGCTAAACACTCCGAATAAAAGATACTTATCCAGTTGAACATGAAGTTCTTTAAATTCAGACATGAATTATGTCCCGCTGTGGATTTTGTACACAGGTAATAATGCCTATTAATCCTGAGATTTAGAAAACTAGCAAAGTCAGGATGGGTATAAAATCTGAAATGTGAAGTGGAGGAAATACACCAGGGAAGAGGATGTGTTTTAATCAGACAGGTATAAGTCCAAATGTCTTCTTGTAGTAGAAGAGCAGAAGTCAAGCACAGAAATGTCTTTCCAGGGCTATTTTTTTTTAAATTGAGAGATAATCAACATATATTAACTTCAAGCGTACAACACCAGGATTTGTTATTTGTATATACTGTGAAATGATCGCCATAATAAGTCTAGTTAACATCCGCCACCATACACGCTTCCCCCACCACTTGTGATGCTTCCAATGCTATTTTGACCCTTACACAGATCCAAGTTCAACAATACCCAGTGCCAGCTCCACAGCCATCTCAGCAATGCTGATTCTGGGACCATGTGGTTCTAGTTTGTTGTTCTGATACTTGAGGAAGAGTGTCAAAATTCTCAATCACACCCTTATGCAAAGTGGAAGACAAGCAGAGTAGAACCCTTCCTTTACCCCACAGTCCAGATCATTTTCCCCAAGAAGTTGATATACCGACTCCTCTTTAGAATAGCTTTTTGAAAATCTCATTAATAACGGCAATTTAGGCTTCCCCATAACTTCTTTTTTGTCTGCCTTTTTCTCACCTTTCTAGACAGGTGGTTCTCAACTCTGGCTGCATATTTGCATCGCCTGGGGGGCTTTTAAGAAATACCAACATCAGGGCCCACCCCTGGAGATGGTCTGAGTTAATTATTGGTCTAAGATAGGGCCTAAGCTTCAGAATATTTTAAAGCTTCTAACATTATTCTTATATGTGATTAAGGATTAAGGAATACAGCTCTAGTCAATCTCATTGGTACCTAGAGCTTCAATTACTATTTGTATTAACCCCCAAAACTGAGGTCCTCAGCCCCACCTTGCCTCTAAGCCCCAATCTATATTTGGCATCTCTTGCCCTACTGGATCACAAGGTTCATGAGGATAAGAATCATGTTGGATTCCTGCTTGCCTGTTTTATCCCAATGCCTGGCACATGGAAAATGCTTATTTAATATTTTCTGGTTAATTAATTTAACCTGTTCACCATCTTGTAGGATCAAGGAAGTTAACGTCTTCTGGGGAAAAAACAAAACTCACTTTTAGCTATAACAACATCCTTCATTGACAAGAGGGTGAGACAACCCAAAGGATCCAGGACACAAATGTATCTAAAACTAATCCAGAATCTGCAGCCAGGGTAAATCTTTTCTCTCTCTTCCACATATTCAAAACCAAGATAATAATGGCATCTCTCTAGTTGTATTCCAAATGTCATATATATATATTATTGATTTCAGAGAGGAAGGGAGAGGGAGAGAGAGATAAGAAATATCAATGATGAGAGAGAATCATTGCTTGGTTGCCTCCTGTACATCCCCCACTGGGGATCAAGCACACAACCCAGGCATGTGGCCTTGAACAGAATCTAACCCAGGGCCCTTCAGTCCACAGGCCAATGCTCTAACCACAGAGCCAAACCAGCTAGGGCCAAATATGTTTTAAAGGCAAATCATCCCATTTATACAAAATTGCTTTGAACTATTTAGGAAAGCAGTGTCATGTCATATTCATTAAAAACTTCGATTCTACTTCAGGATTATTTGTAAAGAAAATGAGTTGCTCAACCTAGTTAGATTTTTTAAGATGAGCTATGTCTAAAAAGTTAAAGTTCAACCCATCGTCATTTGGTTTTCAAAACTACCCAGTCAAGGAAAGAAATGCAACTGAACAATTTTTATGCATGCAACATCTCCTTATCACTTTACCACATGCATCTTTCTTTGTTGTTGTAGTTGTTGCTATTAATCCTTACCTGAGGATATTTTTTCCATTGCTTTTCAGAAGGTGGGGAGGGAGAGGGAAAGACGAAGACTGGGAGGAAGGAGGGGTGGTGGGAGAAAGAGAGAGAGAGAAACATTGATGTGAGAGAGACCCATAGATTGGTTCCCTCCCAAACTGGTCCCAAATGGGGGTTGAGGATTGAACCATAACCTTTCAGTGTGCAGGCCAATGCTCTAACCTCTTAGCAATGCTGACCAGGTCATGTGCCTCTTTTTTAACTACAATTTTCATCTGTTCACAAAATCTTCAAGTTAAAGCCACTTGCAGGATGTGCACAGAAATGAAAAACAATGGCAGAGTGATCTGGACATTTTGTATTAATCTCCTACTTCCTCAGAGAAAGGGAGCAGGCCCCTTCATAGCCACTTCCTCCTGAGAAAACATTTTAAGCACTTACCGTATCATAATAAGGCAGGCCTACTTGGCCACAGGGAAAAAGGCCCAGCATCAATAATTACTGTGGAGTGCGCTGGGTAATTACAGGACTCCTGTACTTTCACCAGAATAGAACTTCTAATTTTGTCAAAAGCCTAACTTTATAAAATCAGAAATGGTTACCAAAGAAATTACACCAAGTGGTAAAACCTTAGGCTGTTGAAATGTAAAAGAGCTACAAAGAATTTTTTGCAACGGAAAAATAGCCTTGAGACGCTGGTACTCTGTGGCTGCATTGGGTACTCTTAGCACAGTGGTTCTCAACCTTCCTAATGCCGCGACCCTTTAATACAGTTCCTCATGTTGTGGTGACCCCCAACCATAAAATTATTTTCGTTGCTACTTCATAACTGTAATTTTGCTACTGTTATGAATCGTAATGTAAATATCTGATATGCTATATGTGTTTTCTGATGGTCGTGACCCACAGGTTGAGAACCGCTGTTTAGCAGGTCAGCACCACTCAGTCCCACGGCAAGCCAATTTCCTTCATGCATTGCACATCAAGTTGTTGAAGAACACATCTGAAACCCTAGCTGGCTTTATTTCTTTGTTTTAAAAAATGACCAAGGTGATATTAATTGTAAAATCCTATCTTTTGTTTGTTTCATTTTTTCTCTCTATGACTCTATGTTATGCTCTATTAGTCAAGCAGAAAAAAAACAAAACAAAAAACAGAAATCTTTAGGTAGCTAAAGCAGTCAACTCATTAAAAAATGAACCCAACAATGTAAATGAAAATTTGAGCTTCCTTAGACAGCCCAACAATGTCACACTTGATAGAAATGTCACTGGTGTCATTGCTCCTTGGCTTAAATTGGCAAAACATTTGACGCTAATGAAAGGAAGAAAATGTTGTTCAACAATAATGCCACTTATTAAATACCTATGATGTACCAAGCACTGTGCTAGATTGTTTACATATATTATTTGTTATCAAAGCCACAATCACAGAATTAGATTCTGTTTTTGTAAATTTCAGAGGAAGTAACTGAAACTTGGAAATAAAGTCGATTCCTCTAATCCAGCGGTTCTCAACCTGTGGGTCGCGAACAATGAAAATATTTACTGCATATCAGATATTTACATTACGATTCATAACAGTAGCAAAATTGCAGTTATGAAGTAGCAACGAAAATAATTTTATGGTTGGGGGTCACCACAACATGAGGAACTGTATTAAAGGGTCACGGCATTAGGAAGGTTGAGAACCACTGCTAGTCCCTTGTTTCTCAAGGGGGTGGGTCACAGATCAGTAGCATTGGTATTTTTAGGAGCTTATTAGAAATGTGAAATTTTGAGCCCCACCACAGAACTACTGAGTCAGAATCTGCATTTTTACAAGGGCCCCGGGTATACCTTAAACATTAAGGCCTATTCCACCTCAAACACCTGGGGAGTGACTGAGACAAAAACCTAACCCAGGTATGTGTGTCTACACTGCCCCTCTAGTACCATCCTCATGGTGCCAGCCTTCCTGCTCTCCACCCTCCGACTAGAAGCTGCTTCTTGGAAGAGAGCAAGGGTACCTGGTAGGCTTCCATCAGCTCCCAGGGGCTTTAAGCACTTGGCCCCCAGTTAAGTGGACTTTCCATCTCTGCGCACCCTCACTTCCGGTGCTCAGACTCATGATTTCCTCTGGGAAAGTACAGAGGAGCTTTCATATCCCATTTCCTGTTGCCCAGAATCAGCTGATGAGGACGGATGAGCATCCTCCCAGCACCTCCGAAAGCCTGAGAGAAACAGGGTGGCTCACCACTTTTAGATTTTTAGTTTGGTTCTTTTTCAGTTTTGTTTTCCTTGTCATCATGGTTCAGTGGGAACTGAATCACTGTACATGCAAATGGCTGTGATTGCTTAGGAAATGTAAATAAAGCGCTATCATCACTCAAACCAAGTGGTGGAAAGTTTCACAAGGAGAAACCTTTTATTTTCATAAAAATTTTCATTTCTTTATTCTATGAGCATAACTTATTAAACCTTACAGTAACCGTCACTGAATTTGATTAGTTGTGAAAATAGCAAAACCTGGAGAAATAAGAAGCTTAACTGGCGTAATTGCCGATCACACAGATTTAAACATCTGAGAGTCATCTATAAAATAACACTGGGACGTGCTCACTCCCTGCTCTACCTTCTTCTCTCAAAACAAAACAATTCCTTATCCAAGAGGGATGTATTGAAGCATGCCCACCACGAAGAAACCAAATTGAATACAAATAAGGGACTTTTCTTTCTTAAAGCAATCTTAGCAAAAATGAAAGTAAAGCTACCTTGTCTGGGTATTTGGAGCAAAGAAAATGTAGTCGATTAGGAGAAAAGAGTCAGCGATTCAAAAAATAAGCATATACTGGGAAAATAAAACTTTCCTATCCAGCTATTCATACAATTTTAGGGACCAATCTGAGGATAACCCATTTAATAAAACCCATTTAACAAATGGATTAAATAAAAATTTGCGGGGGTATTATCCAATATGGAACAGGTTGGTCTAATTACATAAGATTTATGACTCAAAAGATAGAAGAAGGTGTGGTTGAGAACCTGGGAATACTGAACGGGACATGGGAAATGTAATACAAGGTCCTACACTTATCTGAAATACAGTGATCTTCCGATGATATTTTCTTTTCCATTATGATTCCCCAAATCCCACTGCCAGATGATGGCTACAACTTCAAGGCTGGAGTTAGGACCACTTCTCCTAAATTATACCAGTCAGCTGCCTGCATGGGACCTGGAATGCAAGGCTGGTCAATGATTCAGAAGAATTGGACTCTGAATGTAAAAATGTTTTAGAAACCCAATTTATTTCACTATATGTTCCTTTTTATGTATACACAGAGGTCTAAATAAGCCTAGAATATTTACTTTCAATTAGTACAAAGTACACATTCTAATAAATAAGATGTGTTATGGTTTAATGGGCATTGTTCTTTCTTTCTTAATGGTACATGTTACAATTCATGGCATTTTAATTTTGATGAAACGTGGTAAAAGGAGGATCTAAATTGCAGAATTGTGCTGAGGATGAAATAGATGATATGAAAGGCCAAGCACAGTATGTGGAGTGTTAAACAAATATTAATTATTAGTGATTTTTTTAAATGAAAATTATATAAATTGAAGGACTGCTTAACAAATGTGTGTCCCATTGCACTCTTATAAGTCATGTTAATTACTGAGACCTCTTTAATTAATTTGACTATTGTGGTACTTGAATTAATTTGACTATTGTGGTTCTTTAATTAATTTGACTATTGTGGTAAAAATCTGTCCTTAATTCTTTGGAACTCCTCCCTTCAAATGTTGGCTTACTTAGTGACTGGCTTCTTTGAATGAAATGTGGCAGAAGTGACTGTCTGTGACTTGCAAGCTAAGTAGCAAAAGGCATTGTGGTGCCCTCTTGTTCTCACTTTTTTGGTTCACTTGCTCCTGGAAGCCTGCTACCGTGTCATGAGAACATGCTAGCAATCCCAGAGAGGGGTCCAGGTGTGAGGAACTGGGGCTTCCTGCCCATAGTCATGTGATTGAGCCATTTTGGAAGTAAATCCACCAAGCCCAGCCAAGCTTCAGAAGACAGTAGTGCTGGCCAATGTCTTCACTGTAACCTCATGAGAGCTGCTGAGTCAGACTACCCAGAGATGCCTCTTCCAGACTCGTGATTCTTAGGAACTGCCTGTTGTAATAAATGTTTGGAGATAATGTGTTTTACAGCAATAAATAGCAAATGCGATTATTTTATTCCCTTTATATCAAAACTGGAGGAGGAAAAGTTTCTGGCATCCTTAAATTTACATTTCTGTGCAAAGAGGTTGACTACATTTTCTAGATATATTGTATTCATGAAAATGAGTGTTACTGCTAAATCTTTTACTCAAGAAAATATACTATACATCTTGTGAGTCTCACTTTTCCATTTTACATAGAAGCCTAAATCTTCCTGCTTCTTTCATTATAAAATAATCTCTCTTCCATTGCTGATATTTCAGACAACATTTACTATAAGATCTGCATTTCATAAAGTAATAAATGCCATCAATCCTTTTCAAAATCTCAAACTGCCCTTCGGAACATTCATTCAGTTCCTTTATTAATTTCGTAATTTTGGCTTTGACCATTTCTCAGTTTTTCACCTTTCCAACAAATTCTTCCAAGGTGGGGGAGGGAGCCACTGCTGACCCTCTAATCTGTCCCCTCTCCAGCCAAAGCCAGTATTAGGCTCCCCTGAGTATGTGACTGTATCCCTTGGACTCACACCCTCAACATATTTAAGCCAAGAAAACACAACAGTGACAGTGATAGCAACAATAACACGGTGGTAACCAGAGCACTCACTGCCTCTACTTCTGAAAAAACACTCCATCTGTGGGTATTGAACAAATAGGGTAGCGAGGGAGACGATGTCTCCTGCACCTTTGTCAGGTGGATTTGTCACTCACATTTGTCGCTCCTCCTCCTCCTCCTCCTCCTCCTCGCTGTCTATCACCTGATGGATATCAACTCAGAGGTCAGATCTTCAGCCAAAATCTTGAAGAGGGAGACAATGTCTCCTGCACCTTTGTCAGGTGGATTTGTCACATTTGTCGCTCCTCCTTCTCCTCGCTGTCTATCACCTGATGGGTATCAACTCAGAGGTCAGATCTTCAGCCAAAATCTTGACGTCAAATCAACACCCAAGTGGCAAAAACTGCAATGCACAGTGTTGGCTGGCTTGCTGGAAACTGAAGGAGAGTTTGAAGCCTTAGTCAATTGTAAAGTGAGAACAGGAAAATATGTATTAATATATTTCATAACTGGGCTGTTAGGTAACACAGGGACCTAGGAGCATCTAGATTGTATATTAGAAAACTGTAGCCCAGAGAAGTCTAATGACTCACCCAATGTCACAAGCTGCTTAGAGGAGACCTACCTTAAGGACACAACTCTCTGATTCCCGACCCAGTGCACTTCCTACAGCGTAGCTGTATCACACAGTTTTGATAGACCTATTTTATTGATTTTGGTATGCTTCTTTTATTTTATTAAAAGAACAATAGACTCATGTGGAAAACAATTTTAAAAATAAATATGTGATCCCATTAATATAAAATTTTTAAACATATATGTTAAGGTTTCTTAAGCAATGAACCTATAAAAATATGGATAGGGAAAATTCATACCAACCTCAGGATGCTGGTAGTTTTGGAAAATGGGATCAGAAAGGGGTTAAACAAAAGTTTTAATTGCTTCATCAACATAATATATGTTCAGGAAAAGAAAAGATTTGCAGAAAACATGGCCCCCCAAACTCTTTCTATCTTTGAGGAATTCACTTTCTTTATAAGGTTCTCTATGCATCTCTGTGTATTTTAAATGTTTCTTGATTAAAACAAAACAAATGTTAAGTGATATACCATAAAAGAATGTGTCCCTACTACCCTAGACCTCACTGCCCTCCTCAAATGTAATCTTGAATTAAGTTTGTCATATATTCTTTCAGAAGTTTTCTTTACATGTATAAATTCCCTTGAAAGTGTGCAAATGAAATAATAAATATATACAGTTCCTTATTTTGCTTTTTTCATGTAAACAGTACATCTTGCAGATTTCTCCATTTGTAACCTCATCTTTTTAATTGCTTCAAATTATGCAACACTCTGTCTAGCACAAGCAAGAAAAGCTACAAAGGAAATAAATTATATGAGGCCTGTTCTGTTCACTTTACAAATTGAAAAGTTATATTAACACAAATGGGTGCCATGACAACCCTTACTGGTTAGGCACAAAATAGGGACAAACTATTGCATTCTGAAGAGATATGGATATTCAAGACACTTTTATTTGTACTAATTTTTTGTTATTTTTAAGGATCTGGTTTATTTAATCTAAGTCATCAATCCTGTGGGCCTAGAGTTGCTCATAAAATTCTTTTAATGTCAATGGGACTAGTAATAATGGGCCTCTTTCATTTCTGATATTATTATTTGTGTTTTCTTTCTTTTTTTCCTTGGTTAGCCTGGCTACAGGTTTATAGGTTATTTTTAAAGGAAAAACAATCATAACATTTGTAATATGTTGCTACTTTTATTCAGCTATTTTACTAAAGTCTCCCTTTCAAGATGAAATATGAACTTTTAAGTAATTTTGAGTTTCTATGTCAATAATTAATAAAAATTATAGGTGGGGAAAAGTATAATTAACAGAAATTTGCTTTTTTTCATTTTTACAAGACAATTATATCCCTCAGTATTGCTGTTGAAGAGAACACATATACATTAAAATATCTCTCATGTACATATGATAGAAAAGTTATCAAATGTCTGCAACAACTGTATTACTTGAGGGTTTATTATCATTTAAACATGCTTACAAATGAGATCTAGCAGCAATTCCAAAAATAGAAAGTATGTATTTGAATAACAGCTTTTATTCAAACATGAAGAGCATAATTGCGTAGCCCGAGTCAAGGACAGACCTGTGGAAAACATTAGTGGACTTTCCAAAATGTTTACCGAGGCTGATGAAAGCTTAACAAATGCCTTCTGGCATTGAATTCCTGGCACCTTATACAAACACATGTCTATCACTCATACTGTATGCAGTTAGCTTGTGTGGCTTTTGCCATCAAGAGAGAGCACACTGAGCAAAGCTGGCTGGAATTATAAGTACCTTCATTGTTTATGAGAAATCTGAAGGTTGTTGGTTCTGGAGGCAATTCCATGGCTTAAGGGAACACTGGCTCTTTCTCTCTTCCTGCTCTGTTTCTTTCATTTGTTGACTGTTGCCCTGTGAGGGCAAATGGCTACTCAACATAGCAAGAAAGTGTCCTCAAAGGAAAGCATCCCAGGCAGGTGGGACAAGGCCAGGGCGAGAGGGCTTGTCCTTGTACAGCTTATGCCTTTATCGGGAACAAGAGGTGGGAAATCATTCTCAGAAGCACTTAGTAGGCTTCTTCTGACTGAGTACTGTCTAAAGCAGGATCACACGCCCTCACCTCAAATAGTCCCTGGCAAAGAGGCATGGGACTGCCATATTACCATTTAAACAAGATTCAACTCTTAGTGCTGTTGGGTGAGTAACCAACAGTGTGTGCCATATTTGCTCTTGTTAAAACTATAATTTAAAAAGTAGAGTTCCATCATAAAGCTCTCCACTAAGTACATAACCATTAGTGATTAATCTCTGAAAAATTCTACACCTAATAAAATCCTTGGGTTGCTTAAATGATGAACATTCATGTTAATGGAATCCAAGTATAAGAGTAAATGGTACAGCTTGGGCTGGTGCAGTGGTCAGCAAACTCATTAGTCAACAGAGCCAAATATCAACAGTACAACGATTGAAATTTCTTTTGAGAGCCAAATTTTTTAAACTTAAACTATATAGGTAGGTACATTGTTATTAACTTAATTAGGGTACTCCTAAGGCTTAGGAAGAGCCACACTAAAGGGGCCAAAGAGCCGCATGTGGCTCACGAGCCGCAGTTTGCCGACCACGGGTCTAGACAAACACCCAGAAGCAGAGGTCTGTCCAACCAGCTTCTCCAGGAGCCTTGTCCAGGGTGGGCTGTGCGGGCACATGAACCGCCACTGGAATAGAGGTGGGGACCTGCAGGCTCACCCTGGGTGTGAGATGTGGTTTCTGGTTGTACCTCCTCTCACTTCAGCTCAGTCTGTCCTTCCAGGGAGGCAGGATGGGCTCGGCAGGTCAAGGCCCAGACACTCTTTCTAACCTCATGCCTCTCAAACCGTAATACACACAAAACGTCAGCTGGCATCTCAATTGGTTGAGTGTCGTCCTGTGCACCAAAAGGTCATCAGTTTGATCCCAGGTCACCAGTTGGATTTCCAGTCAGGTCACATACCCAGATTATGGGTTTGCTCTCGAGTCAGGGTGCATAAGGGAGGCAGCCAATCAATGTTTCTCTCACACATTGATGTTTCTCTCTCTCTCACTCTCCCTCCCTCCCTCCACCTTCCTCTCTCTCTAAAAACAATAATAACATATTTTTTATAAAAAGAGTAAATGGTACAGGATTCATCATTTCTACAAGATGCCTAGGAAAAAAAAGGCAATCATCCAATAAATGTACCAAGTACCAAAATAATAAGAAATTGATCATGTGAATCCCAAAAATGAGTCTTGTTACACAAACAAGTAAATACTTACATAGTCAAGTTTTACCATTGAGAAGACAAGCCTTGGTTCAATTTTTTGAAGAGGATAATCAGAGGGGAGTAAAAAACTGGTATTGTCACAGCACCTACTAACACTAGTGACTGTGATTGGCTCTTAGCATCTGGTGCTCTTTTAATCCTCACCATAAACCACTGAAATAGGATTATCTCTTACATAGAGAAGAAACCTAAGTCTCAGAAACCTGTCAAGCCTTGATTCAAACAATTTTTTGAACAGGATAATCAGAGATGAGTAGAAAACTAGTATTTTCAGCACCTACTAACACTAGTAACTGTGATTGGCTCTTAGCATGCAGTGCTCTTTTAATCCTCACCATAAACCACAGAAATAGGATTACCTCTTACATAGAGAAGAAACCTAAGTCTCAGAAACCTGAAGTAACTTATTCAAAGTCATCAGTAACAAGGAAGTAAGGATTCAAACCTAGGTTACTGCCTACTGTCCTACCCTGATCACATACACAAAGGATGTTATAGATAGACCAGTGTTTCTTACATATGTCTAGACAGAATGGCAAAGGTCTTTGTATTCGAGTTTGTTAACAAATCCAAAATTATATGATTGCTCCATCAAAGAATAAAACCAATTTCACTAGACCTTTAAATAAAGAAATGAGCTAACTGGCTTAAATAAGGCCAAAGCTGAGTCTGTTAACCTACCCAGCAAGCAATCAAACACACAGGAGAAAGCCTGCAATGTTTTACAATTCTGAAGGGAATTGTATCAAAAGAAACGTCACTGTCACTTGCTCCTGAACATGACAGCACATGAACACTGAACACCAACACAAACATGACTCAAGCTCCATTTAACTAAAGAAGCTGGGAAGTACCTGGTGACTACAATAGCACAGGTGTGCTCCGCTAGGACATTCTCCAAACGGTCAGGCAGCAGCGGAGGCCATAGTGGAAGTTGTTTCAATACTGAAAGTTGGGAGGCTTGAATCCTGAACTTGTTTCAACAGTTCACTGGACAAGGTCTCTTGTTGTTTCTGGGCTGGTGTTTCTATCTGTGAACCTACAGGGTTGAAGAGATGGTCTCTAAAGAAACTCTCTGACCCCAATTCTCTGTGGTTCTCCGATGCCAACATGTGCAGTCGGGCAACAGAGGCTTCTCCCTCCAGTGCACGAAACCCAATTCGGACGCTGTTCTCAAACGGCAGGCAAGAGTGCTTTTTTCTCATTCTCCAATTCAATATTGTTCTATAAAGGGAATCAACCTGAACTTTAAAACTAGGTAGAGAAAAAACTAATCAATACTAATATATTACTTATAATTTATAGCAGCATTGTGGTAGAGTCGTTTTATAGCTCTATTTTAAACCCATGATTCTATTGAAATATTGAATTGTTCTGGAAAAGGTTTTAGTTTTTCAATAAAAAAAGTTTCTGCTATAAACAAAGGAATTTTTGGTGATGAGAGGCTCTGCGTCAGTGCTGGCTGCCATGGAGACCAGAGGACAAAAATATCACATACAATCTAAAGCAACAACTGGTAATCCCTGTTGGGAAGAATATTGTTCTTTTCTCCATAAGAAGTGATGCAGCGGTGGGGAAAGGGAGGCAGGGCTCATAAAGGTGCTGCACACAGGTCCCTGTGGGAGTCCCAGGGTATGAGTATGGAGTGTTGTGTCTGTCTTTCCAGTTATTTGCAATCACCAAGCAAATAAAAGTTGACGATTCCAGAAGGAAGCTGCATCCATCACTGGGGAAAGCAGAGAGGCGCCCTTTGGTACTGCACTGACCTCATTACAGAAATGATTGGTCCTTGGAATTTAAAAGAATGAAGGAGGAGGACATTCGTTTCAGACAACCAAGTTCCCCACATTCCAGGTGCCATGCAACCCAGGTCTTCTCCCCAGTCCTCCCTGCATTAGTCCCCCCCCCCTCTTCTGTGAAACCCAAAGGGGAATAAAGTTCTGAATTTCCTCTCCCCTCCAGGTATAGCAATAGAACCAGTGGCTTCAGTGGAAGATGTTGACAGTTTTCCAAACTCAACACAAGAGGGAGAGAGGAAAGAGCAGGTACGGACTCATGTGTATCACCCATGAGACAGTACTCGGGATCACACCTTTCTATCAACATTGGCTTTTAACCTCGACATGGAAATCCCACGTCTTGCAGCTCAGTGATATGTCTGTTATTACTTAGTAGCTCTTAAATGATTATCCAATATCAAAACAAATTAAAAATCTCAGAAATAGACTATAGTTCATGACCATGAGTAGTTCATTAATGAATATGTACCAGTATTGTTTTCTGTCAGCAAGATTTCAAATAATAAGCTAAGCAGATTAAAGGAATATATATTCAGCCTCATCTTAATTACTTTTGGACGGGAGACTCAATTAAATGACTAATTTCTATCTATTTTCCAGTTACACCTACTTAGTGGGTTATTTCTCCACCGGGCTCCCTCTGTTTTCCAGTCACTGGTAAGTAATAGAAAGTTCAAATTGCCAACATAGTCTCAATGCATTTACAAAGTGCTCTAATCCCAGATAAGGATCGAAACACCAAACTAGTTTTGAAATTAATATCTCTTTCTCAGCCCAGGTTGCTGGCCATGGTTTCTGACCCATGGCCATGGTTATGGTTGCTGCTGAGGAAGGGAGAAAGAGTAGCAAGAAAGTTCTTATGTCATTTAAAATGTAAGAAGGCTTGGTTTTCCAAAAATCTGAGCATCCTGTTTAATGCTAATTCTTACTCTCCGGGAAAATTATCCAACTGAAAATCCTGGAAAGCTGTTGATGAATTCCAGACTTGCTTCCCACCTACCAGTCCTCAGTTTCCCGCAGTTCACCCCATGGAACGCTCCCTGCTGGAGTTCCATTGCCCATCCTTCACCCACACAGTCCGGGAGAGCAGTAACTCTTTGCTTGGCCTCCAAAGAGGCCTTCTCTCTTGCCCATGAGAATCCCCAGGCACACAAAGTTTAAGGAGCTCTAATAAAAAGGCGGGAAGGTCACACACACTGAAGTCCCCCTTTCTACTTGATTTGCAGGATGGACATTCTCTACCCGAAGTGCAGTTCTCTCCAAAGAAATCTTCAAATCTCCCCTAAATCCATCATGCCAACCATTTAATTTGCTTTCAAGTAATCTATTACATTTCTAGACATCTACTTGAAATTTTTGCATCATACTCTATATTCTAAATAACTTTTGGACTCTGATATGTATCATTTCTCTAAAAATTTTTTTTAAATATATATTTTTATTGATCTCAGAGAGGATGGGAGAGGGAGAGAGAGACAAAAACATCAATGACTAGAGGCCCGATGCACAAAATTCGTGCAAGGGCCTTGGCCCCAGCCCCCACCCACCGCCACCGCAGCCAGGGGCCTCTGCCGCCTCTGTTTCAGCCCCCACCCACTGCAGCTTTGACAAGAAGGAAGGACAGAAAGAAGGACGCCCAGAAGGAAGGACGCCCGGAAGGACATAGGTCTAATTAGCATATTATGCTTTTATTATTATAGATGAGAGAGAATCATCCATCGGCTGCCTCCTGCATGCCCCCTACTGGGGATCGAGCCCACAACCCGGGCATGTACCCTGACCAGGAATCAAACTGTGAGCTCCTGGTTCATAGGTCAATGCTCAACCACTGAGCCACCATGGCCAGGCTGTATCATATCTTAATACTACATTTGAAACTTCTATTTTAACATGTTACAGTTTTTAAGTTTTTATTACAAAAGTACTATGCCTTCATTATAATAAAAGTCCAAATATGTATAAGGTAATTTTCCATCATCTTTGGCCTCCAGCCTCATGCCACCACCACCCTCAATTTCCATCTCCGTGGAGAAACTAATAATTATCAGCTTGATGGGTCTCCTTCCTCACATTTCTTTATGTTTTTTATATATTAAAAATAACAACAACTTTGTTATTTTTTCCAGTCTAGGTTTTGTCTTTTGAGTTTGTTTGTGGAATCTTTTGCCTCCAAAAATATTTGTTTTATGTAATCAGATATCTCCATATTTTTCCTTAGGGTTTTCCTTATAGTCTCTTGCAAACAGAGATGTTGCCAATAATTTTGAAAGCCAAGAACTTACTCTACAAAAAAAGAAAAGAACTAAAATAGTATTGTCAGTTACTTTTTCAAATGATCTACAATATCTAAAAATGAGAATTCTTTCTATGTTAATTTGACCAGAAATACAACATTAAGATTGTTTCTAAATTGTAAACTACAATGGAAATTGCCTTTACACACAAGGATATCATTACTTCTGTATAAAAATATTTTCCTGCCTAGAAGCTGGGAATGGACTCAAAATATAACCTTGGAGAATCGTCCATAGGTCATTGGTAATAGTGCATAAGTAAAGAGAAAGCTACAGGAATCAGATAGTATAGCACGTATACCAGGAGCTGAATGAGCGTTAGCTGTTAAAACCTCTCCTGGCCCATGGCTTATTAATAAGGACCACAGAGAATTCTGGAAGAAGGCTTCCCCCATCAACTGTACCCTCTAAGATCAGCAGCAAGAAAAGGGAATTAAGCTTAGAGCACATGACCCTAAACTATTCATGCATTTAAAAAAAGAATCCAAAGTAGAAAGAGTTCTCTAAGCCTGCCAACCAATATAAAGTAAGATGCTTAGTAGAAAGGGGACAGAAAGATAGGAAAAAACTCAGTGGTTGCAGGAGCTTGCCACCAGAAGCCAGCTTCCCTAAAAATCACTGCCCTATTAACCCTTGATTTCACCTCTGCCCAACACATCAGTCACTTTCAATACAGTATTTCAATACCACTTACTGCTCCCTCATGCCAGTGTAGTTAAATTTTAATTTTATCCTCCAAAGCAAAGATATAAGTAACAGCTTTACTGGACCTCCAGGAAAACTTTATCAAACTATTACTCCACTAGAGGCCTGGTGCACGAATTTGTGCACGGGTAGGGTCCCTCGGCCTGGCCAGCGATCAGGGCTGATCAAGGCCATCTCGCCCAGTTCAGGGGGAGGGGCTGCGGGAGGTTGGCCGGCCACAGGAGGTTGGCTGTGAGAGCGCACTGACCACCAGGGGGTAGCTCCTCCGTTTAGTATTTTCCCCCTGGTGGTCAGTGCGTGTCATAGCAACCGGTCGACCGGTCGTAACAGTTGCTTAGGCTTTTATATATAAAGATTTCCCCCCATTATTAACCCCATTGCTCTTAAATCCCAAACTGAAGATTTGGGATTGCTCTTCAATCAACTTGGTACAGTTGTTTATCCTCAAACATCTAACTCACCTAGCCTACAAGTAACATTTCATGCAAGGGGGATTTTGGCAAAGCTATTTAAAATCAAGGTTTATTTTCTGCCCTCAAAGGTTTGAATAGGCTTAGAGAAATAATATCTAGTGAGCAGTATCCTGCAAATAAAACCACTTTGCAGACTCTCCCTCTGCCATAATGCAAGCGCACTACTTCTCAAACCTGGTTGCACATTGGACTCACTCATTGGGGAGCTTTAAAAGTTACTGCTGTCTGGGTCTCATCTCCAAAGACTCTAATTTACTCTCACCTTAAAAGTATGTAAATTTTTAAAAATATTCAAATACTCAAAGTCATTATAATGGAGTCAAAATTTATTCACTGAGTTTCAGATGTGCAAAAGAAGTACTATAGTTATGTTTCTTTCTAAAACTGAGTTCACTTTGTTCTCAAGCCTCATTTTCAATAAAAAATTGACAAAGTTATTTCTGTTTCTGTTTCTTCTGGTTTTAAATAATCACTTGGGGATGTTCTCTCTTCTGAGAAAAATACTTAAAGTATCAAAGTTCAAATTTCTTCAAAGACTTTTTTCTTTTCTCTCAAAGTAGATTCATCTTACCCCTGTTTCTGCAAGTGGCACTGAGTTTTGAGAGAGAGTTAGCCCAGTTTGGAAAGGGAGAGAGATGAGAAGGTGGTCATTGGTGTTATTATCCTCTTTAACATTCATCTGATTATAATTCCTGGATACCATTAAGTTGCATATGGTTACACATAATTTCAAAACAAAGACTATAAAATAGAATCCAAGAAATTTTCCAAGACATATAGCAAAAAGACAGTGACTAGTAATATGAAAAAAAAAAAAATACAGGACTTGGCAAGAAGTTCCCAAAACTAAGGGAAGTCCTAGAGAGAACACAAAATGAAGGGGAGATATTTTCCAAAGAATGACAGAAAAGGGATATTCCAGCAGTGACGAAGGTAAGCATCTTCACATTAAAATAGCCTCTGAAAAGAAATGAAAGATTATATATGTTCTAGAGGCCCAGTGCACAGATTCGTCCCTCAGCCTGGCCTGTGCCCTCTCAAAATCCAAGATCCCTCAGGGGATGTTGGACTGCTGTTTTTGGCCCGATCCCTGCAGGTCAGGCTGAGGGACTCCACCAGTGCACAAATCTGTGCACTGGGCCTCTAGTATGCATATAAAATCTTTGGATAATCTCTTTCCCCCCACCCCTCCTTCCCCTGTTCCCTCTGAGATTCATCAGTCTGTTCCATGTTTCCATGCCTGTGCTTTGAGCGTCGGCCCTGTGTTGGCCAGTGTGCATCATAGCTTCCAGTCGAACAGTCAGTCAAACAGTCAAACAGTCGCTTGGTTTTAGATAGGTTTTAGATAGATAGATAGATAGATAGATAGATAGATAGATAGATAGATATAGATGATATAGATATAGATATAGATTAAAGAAATTTCTGACCATCAATAATAAAGTAAACATTTCAAAGAAAATACAAGTTATCTCCAGTAACAAGAAGTAGAGAGGCATTAATATTTCTTGTCACCAATACAATATGATAGAGAAAAGTTAAGACAATACTTTCAAACTTTTGAGAAAAGTGGTGACGAGGCCTAGAGAGCCACCCGTCTATTTTGGAGAGGAAATAGGGTTCCGAGAGGAAGGATCTAGGGAAAAAGAGGGCAGCCAGAAAAAATTAAGCATATGACGAAGGCAAATGTAAGGGGAAAAGAATATTTAGAAACACAGGAAAAATGGGGAGGGAGGAAGGGAGGGGGTGTGGGGGGAGGCATTACAAAAAATATCAATGTCCAAATTAAAATGCAGTATTATTTTAAATAATTGGGACCATAACTTTGCAAGAGGAGAAGAAATGTAATCTTAGCATCCTCTAGACATAAACTGAATTTTATTTATATTGTTATAATAATATTATTTTCTGTGTCATTGTCCAGCATTAGATTTACTATGGGGACAAAACACAAAAGACTTGGGTGTTGGTTCTAAACAGAAAGCAAATTTTAGTAACCTTGATAGCACAAAAGCAGAACCCTACTTTATAGCAAGTAGATCAAAGAGGAGAGAAGAAAAACAGACAAAAGGAGGATGCTGATGTTTTCATCTTATATAATTGGGGCTCCAGGACACACTATGGAAGGTAATAAACAAGAAACAGGGGATTGAAGTTGCTGTTTAAAGTTACAAAGTTAAGGAGAGGAACTGCGAGAAATATAACCATTGGACACAGGCAGGAGGAAGAGGGGCAGGACCAGAAGTCCAGTGAAACCAAAGCTCCATCATTCACAGTGGAAACTCTTCAACATTATCTATTTTACATTTTTATCTAAATTGATAACCATCTATTGATAAAGTAAAAACAAATATATAGTCACATTTTTTTGGTTTACTGAAGTAATCACCAAAAGATAAAAATGAATTATCCAAAGGGTTTGCCTCTGGTGTATGTTTGGAGAATAGGCAGGGTCAAACAAGAGTTTATTGCTTTTCATTATACGATGAGAAATTAAATTTTTTAAAAAATTTAACTTTGGCTAGGTAGCTCAGTTGATTAGAGCATCATCCCTATACACCAAGGTTGTGGGTCCAATCCCCAAGCAGAGCATTTACAAGAATCAATGAGTAGAACAACAACTCTCTCTCTCTCTCTCTCTCTCTTCAGAGCATTTACAAGAATCAATGAGTAGAACAATAACTCTCTCTCTCTCTCTCTCTCTCTCTCTCTCTCTCTCTCTCTCTCCTCCCTCCTCCCCTATTTTCTTCCTTCCTCCTTTGCTCCCTCCCTCCTTTCCTCCTTCTCTCCCTCCCCCTCTCTCTCT
Organism: Myotis brandtii; assembly: GCF_000412655.1. Lineage (NCBI taxonomy): Eukaryota > Metazoa > Chordata > Mammalia > Chiroptera > Vespertilionidae > Myotis > Myotis brandtii. The sequence continues at coordinate 534,738 of NW_005370683.1, forward strand.
AAAAATCAATTTTAAAAATTAAATTAGTCAAAATTTAAAAAAAGGAAATTAATAAGAGAAAATGAAGAGTTAAATGCACTTTCAAAGCAACAAACAATTAAGTGTTTCCTATGGAGTGGATGACAGAGGTTTGCCTTTTAACGCTAATTTCTTTAAGAGTTTCCTGCTGATTTCTAGTGATTGTTTGAAATATCAGTCTGAAATAGAAAATGATAAGGGTGGAAATAAACTTTGCTTACTTCCACTTCAAGATATTTTAGGAATAAAGATGCAGGTTCCTTTTCCACTTGAAAGAACAAAACCCATCTGCTCCATAGGATTACTGACAGGCTTTCTTCTACCATATGGGGTTCATTTTACACAGCAGCATGAAACTATAATTCTGAGGTCTAGTTTTCTACCTTTTATTTATTTTCTGCTTTCTTTCTTTGGAAAAAAATACATGCTGATTCTTAACAAAGATTGAATTCCTCCTTGGGTTCCCCTCCATTCCTTGGAGAGCAATTTTTTTAAGTTTCCTTTGAGGATATGTTAGTGATGTTAAGGATTTCTATTATCTAGAGTCATATTATCAAGCAGTACAGCATAACACATACAGATGGGGTATTAGACATGAAAATTAAAAGAATAAGCAAAAAAATATATGTCAGTTAAACTCTGCAATGAAAATATGTAGATAATAAAAGCAGCCTGATCTTATTTTAATATGCCTCTTGGTTTGTCAAGGTTAGAAAATGACTTTTAATGACCAATCTGGGAGGGGGGAAAGTACTCTGACATAAGAGATTGAAAAGCAATTGTCAGTAAGTAATGGATTTTATTTTATTTTTAATTTAGGTTCTTAATCAACCCAACTTAAGTTCTTCAGTTCAAGGAAGAGCTCTAGAGGCAATTCCTGACCAGGGAAAAACCTGAAGGACCATAACAATGAGTTTAAGAGGCTAACAATGTTATTGAGAAGACTAGAGGCCCAGTGCATGAAATTCTTGCACAGGTAGGGTCCCTAGGCCTGGCCGGCGATCAGGGCCATCACCTCCTCCCCACCTCCTCCTCCCCTCAGTGCCCCACCACCACCGCTGGTTGCCCGCCATGTTACGCTCTGCCCCCTGGTGGTCAGTGCACATCATAGCAAGCGATCGAACTCCCGGTCTCCTGGTTGAACTCCCAAGGGGACACTTTGCATATTATCCCTCGTTTTATATATATAGATGATATTCATATGCTTATGAAAGCAGAGAACAATTGAAGACTAAAATACCATATTGACTAGAATTGAGCCTTAAAATGCCTGGGACTTAGTGACATATTTCTGAAATACTCAGCAAGAGACAGGAGTGACATGGGCCCTGAAAGCACTAGAAAATTCCACCCCACCTCACCTTATCATGGTAAAAAGTTAAAGAATATGGGTAATTATACAGTCCAGCACAATCAAAGCTGAGAGACCAATCTTGTTAGAGTAAGAAACATTAAGACCTCACATCTCTCATGTCCTCTTGTTCTACTCTGCAACTCTCCAACTATTGCCCTAATGTACCAGCTTGATTCACAGGCAAGGTCTGCAAGCCATATTTCTATTTCCTGATCCTGTTATTGTAGTGCAACAACCTCCACCCTTTCCACTCTTACTAAGTTTACTAGTAGCATCTTGTTGGCTAAATACAAGATATTTACCCTTATCTTACTTGATATTTTTATTCCTTTGGGATTATTAGCCACTCCTTCCTTGAAATTAAATTTTCCTTGACCTGGTTTCTCTTTTGCTGGTCCCCTAACCCTATAGTCACTCATTTGAAAAATAATTATTAGGATCCTATGGTGTACCAGGCACTCTTACAGGCTCTGTGGACACAACAGTAGATGAAACAGTCAATCCTATATCTCATGGAATTTACATTATAAAGAGGACATAGAAAAATAAGTAAACTATTTAGTAGACTAGAAAATGATAACTAGACAAAGAAAAATAAAGCAGGGAAGGAGAAATAAGGAGTTTAAGCATTTGGGGTTGTAATTTTAGAGAAAGTAGCCAGAAGAACTTCTGGTTGGTCTAATAATCAAATTGACATGAGACAGATTAACAGGAGAAAAAAAAACTAATTTATTTCATATGTACATACAGGGGTTCCATAAGAATATGGGGCCCAAGGACAAATAGGGTAGTTGAGGTTTAAATGCCATTCTGGACTAAAGAGGGAGGCAGGGGTCTGATATTTCAAAGTGAAAGTAGACAATTTACAGATAGATGAGAAAAAGAAAACATTTTGTAAACTAATTTTTGCCTGGCCACACAGAAACAATGGGGCACAGAGGGAGGTCTAACCACAGACATTGCTAGATTACTTCCTGTCTGCCATACTTAGTTCATATTACACTAAGCTGGTTTTCCCTCCTGGAGCCAGTTTTTCTATCTGAATTCTTTTAGGCAGGTAAGAGGGAGATTAAAGGCCCCTCTTGAGTCTTTTATTTCTTAAAAATAACCAGCTTAAAATAATCAATACCCCCAAACGGCATATTTTGTGGTGGCAAACTCTGCTTCCCCACAAAGGAAAATATTTACATTTGCTGAAAGAATGCGTATGAGCCACTCATTAATGTAATGTCAATCTGATTTCTTCCCTGAGCTTCAGAATTAATCGGACTGACTATGTTTTCATTTAGATGTCCCACAGATACCTTAAAACTAAATCTATGCAAAAAGAACTCTTGATATTGCTTTATAAACCAGTGTCGGCCTCTCATTTCCTATTTCAGTGACTGGAAAGACCATTTACCTAGGCACCCACATTAGAAAACTGTAAGTCACCCTACACTCCTTTTTCCACAGTACTTATATCTCATTGGTTGCCAAGTCTTGCCATTCTCCTGCATGCCCCTCAGCTTTATTCCTGCTACCTTTGTATTAAGTCCAGTGCCTCAATTTTTTATTTTAAGAGCCTCATAATTACTCTTCTTGAGTCTATCCTGGCTTCCTTCAATTTATTCTGTTCATTGCTTCCAGAATAATCCTCCTAAAAAGCAAAACTGACCCCATCAGCCATCCTATTAAGATTTCACATGGCCCCTTTCAACTTCCACAAGGATCAGAAACCAAAGGCCAGTCCAGTCTATGTTTAGTTTGGCCTATACATGTGTTACATACATTTGAATTTGTTTCCAACATTTAAAATTAAAATATTTTGTATATAAATCTGCTTGAAAAAATCCAAAGCTCTGGTAACACTGGGCACAAATTTCCACATAGCAGCAGTGTAGAGCTGAATACCACCTACTTCCTGTGAACTGGGAATGTCCTGAGCTCCATTTTACCATAGTCTCATGGTTCACATAGACTATAGGACTAAATCTACCGGGCAAAAAGGTACCTTAAAATACCTTAACATGTCAAATAAAGCTGTCTGGATGTGCTTCCACAGGGAGACCTTTCTGAAATATTTCATTCCTAATGGCCTCTTACCTTCTAATGCCTATCTCCTCCTGGCCTCACAATATATATTTTAATCATGACAAAAGAGCTGCAGTTCTCCAAACACACCATGATCTCTAGTTTCCCTCCAGTTCCACCCACTGTTCCTTCCATAAAGGACTGCCCTTTAAACTCCTACTCATCTGGACAAATATTTATGTATATATATTTGTATTGATTTCAGAGAGTAAGGGAGAGAAAAAGAAAGATAGAAACACCAATGATGAGAGAGAATCACTGACTGGCTGCCTCCTGAACACCCCACACTGAGAATTGAGCCCATAATCTGGGCATGTGCCCTGATCAGGAATCAAACCATGACCTCCTGGTTTATAGGTCAATGCTCAACCACTGAGCAACACCATTCAGGCAAGAAGAGACAAATCTTGATAGGTCTGTAGGTTCATTTCCTCCAAATCTGGGTAGATTAGCAGGGAGTTGGCTCAACAGCACAAAAAAACTACCAGCTGCTAGGCTTCAGAAACTGTCCTTTACTAAAAATATTATTTTCTTACCTATTGTTACGTAGTCACAGGCATGCCCCCTGTTCTTTTAACCCTATAAATATGTAGAGTTATTGGATTGGAACCCCTTTCAACTGGAATATTGGCTTTCATATGTGTAGCCTAGCATTGACCTAAACTATCTCTATATATAAAAGTCTAAGCAACCAGTCTACTGAATGACCGGTCAACCAGTTACTATGACCACCAGGGGGCAGACACTCAATGAAGGAGCTGCCCCCTGGTGGTTAGTGAATTCCCACAGCGGGAGCGCTGCTCAGTCAGAAGCTGGGCTCACGGCTGTTGCTGGTGAGCGCAGCTGCGGCAGTGCGAGCCTCTACTGCCTCCAGAGCAGTGCTACCAAGCTGAGCAGCAGCAGCAGCAGTAGGCACAGTGGGGCCAGGATGAGTGGGAGCAGCACCCAGTTCCAGCTTGGGCTCCTCCCCAGCCACCTGCAACTTCGCACACTGCTACATCCCTCAGGGGATGTCGGACTGACGGTTTTGGCCCGATCCCCACAGGGCCAAAGCCAGCAATCTGACATCCCCTGAGGGGTACTAGATTGTGAGAGGGTGCACAGGCTGAGGGACCCCCCACCAGTGCACGAATTTGTGCACCGGGCCTCTAATGGGTCAATAAAAGAACAGCCTATTGTATGTGCTCTATTAATTCTGCTTGTAAGTCCCCCCCCCACCACCACCACCACCAATACACCCTTCAAAACAGCAGTTCTCAACCTGTGGGTCTCGACCCCTTTGGCGGTTGAATGACCCTTTTACAGGGGTCGCCTAAGACCATATATAATTACATATTGTTTTTGTGATTAATCACTATGCATTAATTATGTTCAATTTGTAACAATGAAAATATATCCTGCATATCAGATATTTACATTATGATTCATAACAGTAGCAAAATTACAGTTATGAAGTAGCAACAAAAATAATTTTATGGTTGGGGGTCACCACAACATGAGGAACTGTATTAAAGGGTCGCGGTATTAGGAAGGTTGAGAACCACTGCTTTAAAATATCTGCTCCATGCAGTGCTAATGGTGTGTATCCATAACCCTTGGCATAATACCTTGAATTTCCAATTTCCTGCCCAGCCTTTCTTGATTTATAAAGCTTTTTCTGACTTCCCCAGCTAGAATGGCACTTAGCTCATTCTGACTTCTTCCTAACACTTAAAAGATTTTTCACAACTATTGTAATTCTTTGTGTGAGTTTGTACTTTATTCATCTAACACCACACCAGGCACAAAATAAAAGCTCAATAAATGTTCCCATGAATTAAATGAATAATATCAATGAAGTCACTCTGATAACTTACAAGACAATGAATTATTCACAAGACAAAGAAGTGAGTCTTTCCATCTAATTTAATAAGAACTAGAATAAATAATATTGTTTCACTTTTCTTCATCTTTTAGTACCACTTATCTTTATTTTTCATGAAACAACCTCATTGAATTGTTTTTGAAGACTAATTTCAATGAGATGCCTATACAGTGCTCAGCAACAGGGCACTATACCAAGGAGACATCATTTAAAGTGGTGGAAAACAAATGCTTTGAATTTAAACAAGATTCTAATCCTATAGCTGAAATAGGGCATAGTACAGAATAGCACTGGGTATTAGTTGAATGAATGAATGAATGAATGAACCAGTGAATAGGTGAATCCTGGATCTGCCTATTATTTCTGGGTTGCCTCTAAGCTTTTGCATTCACTGTTTTATCTGAAACAATCTTTTCCCAGAAATCTTCACTAGGGCTCTGATCAAATGTCTTACCATTGAGAAGCCTTCCCAGAGAACCTAAATGAAATGGAACCCTGGCATGCCCTTTCCCTCTTACTATACTTTCGTCCTACCATTTATCGCCATCTACAACACTATGCCATTGGTGCCCCTCTAGCTGAAACGTAAGCTCTAGAGACCAGGGACTTTGCTTCTTTTGCCTCTGTAGCTCCACCCAGAACAGTATCTGCATAAATAATTCTTGAAGGATCTTGCCATGTCTCCTCTTCCTCATTTGTAAAGTAATGGAGAGGAAGGAAAAGTACTGCCTTTTAGATGAAACTTTATAGGATCCATTTCTCCCAGCTCTTTGCCCATTGAACACAATCATGCGCCTCCTTGTTTTATATAACTAAGTCCAAATTCTGTGCTGCTGGATAAAGTTGGTTAAAGGTGCCCCCTCCATGTCATGCTGAAAACCTCTTCCGTAGAACTACCCTGAACTGTCCAGACGGTAGCTAAATCCTACCAGTGGGAGTGGATTTGTGTTTTCATAGAATACAGAATGTTGTAGCTGTGTGAATACTAAAGTTCACCTGGATCAACTGAGTCATTTTACAGATGTGGACTGTGAAGACCAATGGGACCAAGTGACTTAGCTAAGATGACACAGAGTTAGTGACGGAGCTAGGGGGAAAAAAGCCCAGATAACAGGATCCTAATCCACACCCATTACATTCATTGAAAGGGCAGCAACAGGATTCAAATGTCTTCTCTTGATTCTGAGTCCTTCTACCATAACACCATGATGGCTCGTCCATCTAGCTAAAGGCCAAGCCCATTAAACTTACCCAGTGGAAACGGTTTTATTCTTCCAGCAGCCAAATCTCTTCTGACAAGCTAAAGTGGAATTAGTGACAAAACAGCCAGAATTCATTAAGAGTGAGTTCTTCAGAAACAATTCTCCCTTGTTCTCTGTTTGGCAATATTTGTTCCTTATGGTTTCATGGGATGTATAATACTTGCCAAATCAAAGTCCTCAAACTTCCTAAGGCTGCCAGATAGGAGACTGAAGAATTATGAATTTTCAGGCTTAAGATAGCTATTCAATTTAACCAACTGCAGCAGCTGATTCAATCAAGTGGTTGCTCTGGTTTAAAAGACTCCAGCTCTGTAGAGGCTATTTAACTTTCCCTGCTCTGTCATCTGCTAGAATTTGGCTCCAAATCCACCCTAATGTCCACTGGCAGTCAAACTTAATCACTTCTTCCCACTCACACCCACTTCAAGCCCCAAAAAAAGAATGATAAATTTTCCTATTCACAGTACCAACGTTGTAAAGGACATTACTCTCCCCTGGTGGAAACACTAAAAAATGCTCCTGAAAATGTTCACATAAAGATTAAAATATTTGCAGGACAAGAACACTCTTCAAGATTATCAAGAAAAGACTAACTTGAAAAACCTGCAAGTTAAAAGATCCGGGGTCCTGGTTGGCCTGGCCCAGTCATTAGAGCTTCAGCCTGCACACCAAAGGGTCTGGGTTCGATTTCCAGTCAAGGGCAGGTACCTGGGTTGCAGGTTCGATCCAGTGTAGGAGGCAACCAATCAATGTGTCTCTCACATTGATGTTTCTTGCTCTCTCTCTCTCTCTCTCTCTCTCTCCCCCTCCCCCTTCCACTCTAAAAACCAATGAAAAAATATCCTCACTTCCCAGTGAGGATAATAATAAATGAAAAACGAGCTGGGGTCCCAGTGACTGTGTTATCCCACTTCCTCTTCCCCCTCCCTAATCTATCAGCCCCTCACTCAAAGAGCCTCAGGCACCTACAATTCATCACCAGATGGTTTCAAGGATGGTCCCACTTTCAAACAAGGCAAAAGTTTGTATTCATAAACTAAAAAAAGTACACTATATGGCAGGGGCCCTGATCAGAGAAATGATGGCAGGTGGCCACAGTAGAGTTGGAGGAGGGTTAAGAGATGTGAGGCATTTAGTGCAAGAGCTGAGTGGCCGGTGAGGAGGAAGGAGGGGTCAAGGATGACCTCTAGGCTTTGACTTCGACCTCCTTCCATCCTGGCACCACATCGATCCAACCAACCCACAGGAGCCCATGGGAGCCTTCCTCTCTCTTACTCAGCATCCCAATGGTCCTTTATCGAGGTCTTGATCTTTCACATCCATGAGCTTCTTTATGTTCAAGGCTGCTGCCTCACTTCATGGCCTTAAAACCTCTCGCCTGGGTTCCTCCCACTCTCTCCCAGGAGTTTTCCTGTGTACAACACCTGTCCCCTTAAATCCTGACCTACCTCTATCACCACCTCATGGCCAATAGACGCAACTGTGCTGTCCTTTGGTTCTCTCCATGCCCTGGCCAGTCTATTTTAGCACTTATCACCTATAGCCTTCATTTTTATATGTCGATCTTCCCCACATGATAGGGCTCTCCCCGAGTTTGGGGATCAAGTATTACTGTTGCTCCACTGCCTGGCACATAGCAGGACTTAATAAATAGAGGTCTATTGTTGGTGCTCTTGGCCCAGCATCAAGAAGTGTTCAGGAATCTGGAGAAGGCTGTGCGTAGATTTAATAGGAATCCAGAGACTAATAAAGAGTCCGGAGACGAGATATAATTTTGAAAGGCATTGGGGGTCAGAGGAGCTTAGCTAAAGGAGCTAAAATCCAAGATCTTAAGTCTAAGGTCTTAGGTTCTCCTCGTCCCCAGGACCCCATGCTTTTTATCAACACAACTTGTCCTGAGGCGAGGCAGAGATATACACTTCAAAGGGTCAGGGTTTGGTACAGAGTCCATTGTCAGAATGAGGGAATTAGCCTACGGCTGTTCAGGTGTTTGGCCAGTAGGAGGCAATAACATGTAGATTAAGATGCCTTTTAGCTGTCTGGCAGCCACAGTCAATTTAATGTATCCTGTTCAGGTTTGGGGAAATGCCTTTAGCCATTCCCAGATGCAGGTGACTACATGTGTGACTCAACCCTGTTGAGTCCCCAAGTCTCATCAATCTTTTGATGTGACTCAACCTTGAGTCCCCAAGTCTCATCAATCTTTTGATGAAACTCTTGAAATTATGACATGCTGGAATTGGTCTCCGGCAGAGGTCTTCTCATTAAAAAAAATAAATAAAAGGAATCCAGAGTAATTTGTCATTTCTATATTTGGAAGCCTTGGTTGGCCTCACCGTGGGGGCCACAGTTCAAGCTCCTTAACTCAGCACTGGAGGTTGTTATGAGCTGGCCCTGCTTTGTCACTCAGGGCTCTCCGGAATTCTCTTTCTCTCCCTTCCTTCCTATTTTTATTCCTAACGCTGCCTCTCTCAATTGAAACTCAAGCACCATCTCTCAGGGAAATAGAACAACCTTCAGTTTTCTGTTTACCTGAGATAAAGGGAGAACAAAGCCAGTCCCCAGCTTTCGGCGGTGTTACAGAGGACGCTCACCGCGGAGCTCGGGCGCCACTGCCTCCCGGAGCATCTGCGCCCGCCTTGACTTTGCAGAGGGCCCTTCGCATCTGCAGATGCAACAGGGGCTGAACACAGCATTTTGGATAAGCGGCTGGGAATCTGACGTTGGCAATGCAAAAGCAGTTTTCACTCTGTGGTTAGTTGCATGCTGGGATGCGAAAGCCGTGGACAGGAAGGCTTGTATTTATTGCGGGGGAAATCCCTTACACGTGGACCCGCACATGTAAAAACCGCGTTGTTCAAGGGTCAAATGTACTTTCAGACAGTTTTTAGCTTGACCCCTCCTCAAATTCCTTCCAACTGCCTCTCATTTAATGCTACAGAGGCACCTCTTTCCTGGGTAACATCGTTTCAATTAGGGTATTTTCAAGGGCTGGAAAAGAAGCCCCAGCTCTGACATGCTTATCAATAAAAGTAGCATCTCACAGAACGGGGAGAGGGCATCCCCGACATCGGCAGACCTCAGGTCAGCCTGCTCCGACGTTCATGTCACTGTAGTCCAAGCATGTCCAACTCAAAGGCTACCACGGACCAAACAAACAAGGTTTACCTTTATGTGGGCCGCAAAAAACCAAAAGCTTCAATTTTCATAGAAACATAGGTTTATTTCGATAGAGACATGCTGAATACAAAGGGCTGAAATAAATGAGTAATCGTTAACATAAAAAAGAACATTTTAATTAAAATTAGTATTTTTTGAACATTAACTTACCAGATACTGAATAGCTGCACAAATTAATAAAAGTAATGCAAATAAACCTATATTTCTTGTTCTCCGAAAGCAGAATATTTCCTGTTGCACACACCAAACAAGTCAGCACAAGACTAATGACGTGGCCATCGGCTGCTAAAACATTCGCTGCTAGTATTAGTGGAGAGAAATGGTGCGCCTGCGCGTAAGGCCAGGCGCGTAAGGGAAATGACCGCAACACGTTTGTAGTAATCAGTCATTAGCCAACGTTGTAGTTCGTTATTACTAATTATGTATAACAGGATATTGTAAAAATTAAGTTACAAATTTTTTATTAAAATGTTTCTTACATACCGTTAGACTGGCTGGGCTGCAAAAATATTTGATGTGGGCTGCATGTGGCCTACGGGCCTAGAGTTTGACGTGCTTGCTGTAGTCATCCCTTTGTGGGCATAGGTGGCTTCCAGCAGCACCTGCAGCTACACTGCTTGTTAAATTGCTTGCTATTAATTGCTGGGGGGAGAGTGGGTGTGCGAGGAGCTCCTCCAGTCTTGGTATAATGGTGATCCTTCCCTCAACAGACCCAGGAACTAAGTCACAGTCCTTACTTAGACTAATAATCACTGCCAGGGGAACACCTGGTTTTCATTTAGTTTAAACCAGATTCCTGACCCACACTACAAAGGGGAATAGATCGGCTTAGACCTGTGCTTCTCAAAGCCCTTCACCAGCTGCCTCAGCATCACCTGGGAACTTGTTAGAAATGCAAATTATTTCGAGTCAGAAAGCCTAGGGGTGTGGCCAGGCAATCTGCGCCTTGACCAGCCCTCCAGGTAGTTCTGACTCTTGCATGCTGATGGAGAAGCACTGGTTTAGAGGAATTAGAACAATTCATGGGGTTTCCCTGAATCTCATGGACTATGCAGGGGTAGAATGAACTGAATTATAAAGTGTTAGAAAAATATACTGTGTCTTAGAGTCTACCCAACTTGAGACTACCCCTCCTCTCTAAGTTAGGTTGTATTTTAATACGTTTTTATTGTATGTAATAAGACAAACTTTTCAGAACACTGAGACCAGTCAAATAGTTTTCATGTACTGGTTATTCCTTATCAAATGCAATGTAAACAACAACAACAACAAAAACCTTTCTAGCTATTAGTTTTTTGCTACCTGAAGGTGGGAATCTTTAATTATTCAAATGACCTGCCAAAATGTTATTGCTCACACAATGAGGGGTCACTTGACCACTTCTCACCCCCACCCTACAGCTAGCCCCTGCAGGGAACTACCAGACTGTTCCAATAAACAAAGGCCGTGTTCCTGGCCTATGGAATACTCTCCCCGAGGCAGAAAGGATGGGCTCAGGAAGAAATCCAATTACAACCTTTGGCTTACTTAGGATACAAAAACATCCAAGATTTTTCTGACCCATTTCTGGAAAATTGTACATCAAATATAGCAAGGAAATAATAATACCAAATAAAGGCACTTTAAGCACAGTATTGCAGGTGCATTTATACTCAATTCAAGTAGGGAGTCACCTCGTAAGGACACAGTGATCTCGACCTGCCTTGGAGGACCTGAAATTTTAGACACTTCTGGAGATTTTCCTGAGTCTCTCATAGGAATGTAAAATAGATAACGTTACTTGAATCCAAGGAGATGTTTAAACTGAACACGTCAGAAAAAGAAAATGGTCTCCAGTCATTGTTATTTGTTGCTGAAACTCAATTTCTAACAGATCGTCCTCATTTGTCTTGAGCTTTGATCCAGTTTATAAGTGGCGCTTCTTAGCTACAAATAACACACTGTCAGGTCAAACAGGAAAAAAAAAATTACTAGAGGTTATCAGGTAATGTGTACAGATTCCAGAGTGGCCAGAGAAAGAGATTTGGCGGCTCTGCAACCAGGAACAATGTCCAGAATCGTATTTCACAACTGGTTACTTTTTCCTGCACTAGGCACAGCCTCCATGGTTTGTACACCTATACTGAACTCAAACTTCTTCCACCGTGTCCATTAGTTCCCACGCCAATCACAGGGATTCAAAGAAGTGCCAACATTTCTGTGTCTCTAGCTTCCAATTCAAAGTCTGTTGCCAGTGGCTCTAATGGACCAAATCTAAGTCCCCTGACACCTTGGCCACAAGACTAGGTGCAGAAATGAGAAACTAGCATCTACAGAGGTGTTATTTAAAAGATGGGACTACTCCTAACATAGAAAATTGTTCAAAGAAATCCAAGAGTGGCAAATACCTACTAGAGCAGACTTAGGATCCTCTAAAAGTTTACACTCATCTTTCATTCTACTTTCTCACCATCAGGTGCAGGTGGAGGAGGCAAACACAGCAGGTACACACTGCCC
>NW_005370683.1:550758-603263 GCF_000412655.1 Myotis brandtii
GGTAGCTAAATCCTACCAGTGGGAGTGGATTTGTGTTTTCATAGAATACAGAATGTTGTAGCTGTGTGAATACTAAAGTTCACCTGGATCAACTGAGTCATTTTACAGATGTGGACTGTGAAGACCAATGGGACCAAGTGACTTAGCTAAGATGACACAGAGTTAGTGACGGAGCTAGGGGGGAAAAAAGCCCAGATAACAGGATCCTAATCCACACCCATCACATTCATTGAAAGGGCAGCAACAGGATTCAAATGTCTTCTCTTGATTCTGAGTCCTTCTACCATAACACCATGATGGCTCGTCCATCTAGCTAAAGGCCAAGCCCATTAAACTTACCCAGTGGAAACGGTTTTATTCTTCCAGCAGCCAAATCTCTTCTGACAAGCTAAAGTGGAATTAGTGACAAAACAGCCAGAATTCATTAAGAGTGAGTTCTTCAGAAACAATTCTCCCTTGTTCTCTGTTTGGCAATATTTGTTCCTTATGGTTTCATGGGATGTATAATACTTGCCAAATCAAAGTCCTCAAACTTCCTAAGGCTGCCAGATAGGAGACTGAAGAATTATGAATTTTCAGGCTTAAGATAGCTATTCAATTTAACCAACTGCAGCAGCTGATTCAATCAAGTGGTTGCTCTGGTTTAAAAGACTCCAGCTCTGTAGAGGCTATTTAACTTTCCCTGCTCTGTCATCTGCTAGAATTTGGCTCCAAATCCACCCTAATGTCCACTGGCAGTCAAACTTAATCACTTCTTCCCACTCACACCCACTTCAAGCCCCAAAAAAAGAATGATAAATTTTCCTATTCACAGTACCAACGTTGTAAAGGACATTACTCTCCCCTGGTGGAAACACTAAAAAATGCTCCTGAAAATGTTCACATAAAGATTAAAATATTTGCAGGACAAGAACACTCTTCAAGATTATCAAGAAAAGACTAACTTGAAAAACCTGCAAGTTAAAAGATCCGGGGTCCTGGTTGGCCTGGCCCAGTCATTAGAGCTTCAGCCTGCACACCAAAGGGTCTGGGTTCGATTTCCAGTCAAGGGCAGGTACCTGGGTTGCAGGTTCGATCCAGTGTAGGAGGCAACCAATCAATGTGGCTCTCACATTGATGTTTCTCTCTCTCTCTCTCTCTCTCTCTCTCTCTCCCCCTCCCCCTTCCACTCTAAAAACCAATGAAAAAATATCCTCACTTCCCAGTGAGGATAATAATAAATGAAAAACGAGCTGGGGTCCCAGTGACTGTGTTATCCCACTTCCTCTTCCCCCTCCCTAATCTATCAGCCCCTCACTCAAAGAGCCTCAGGCACCTACAATTCATCACCAGATGGTTTCAAGGATGGTCCCACTTTCAAACAAGGCAAAAGTTTGTATTCATAAACTAAAAAAAGTACACTATATGGCAGGGGCCCTGATCAGAGAAATGATGGCAGGTGGCCACAGTAGAGTTGGAGGAGGGTTAAGAGATGTGAGGCATTTGGTGCAAGAGCTGAGTGGCCGGTGAGGAGGAAGGAGGGGTCAAGGATGACCTCTAGGCTTTGACTTCGACCTCCTTCCATCCTGGCACCACATCGATCCAACCAACCCACAGGAGCCCATGGGAGCCTTCCTCTCTCTTACTCAGCATCCCAATGGTCCTTTATCGAGGTCTTGATCTTTCACATCCATGAGCTTCTTTATGTTCAAGGCTGCTGCCTCACTTCATGGCCTTAAAACCTCTCGCCTGGGTTCCTCCCACTCTCTCCCAGGAGTTTTCCTGTGTACAACACCTGTCCCCTTAAATCCTGACCTACCTCTATCACCACCTCATGGCCAATAGACGCAACTGTGCTGTCCTTTGGTTCTCTCCATGCCCTGGCCAGTCTATTTTAGCACTTATCACCTATAGCCTTCATTTTTATATGTCGATCTTCCCCACATGATAGGGCTCTCCCCGAGTTTGGGGATCAAGTATTACTGTTGCTCCACTGCCTGGCACATAGCAGGACTTAATAAATAGAGGTCTATTGTTGGTGCTCTTGGCCCAGCATCAAGAAGGGTTCAGGAATCTGGAGAAGGCTGTGCGTAGATTTAATAGGAATCCAGAGACTAATAAAGAGTCCGGAGACGAGATATAATTTTGAAAGGCATTGGGGGTCAGAGGAGCTTAGCTGAAGGAGCTAAGATCCAAGATCTTAAGTCTTAGGTCTTAGGTTCTCCCCGTCCCCAGGACCCCATGCTTTTTATTAACACAATTTGTCCTGAGTGGAGGCAGAGATATACACATCAAGGGGTCAGGGTTTAGTACAGAGTCCATTGTCAGAACGGGGGAATTAGCCTACGGCTGTTCAGGTGTTTGGCCAGTAGGAGGCAATAACATGTAGATTAAGATGCCTTTTAGCTGTCTGGCAGCCACAGTCAATTTAATGTATCCTGTTCAGGTTTGGGGAAATGCCTTTAGCCATTCCCAGATGCAGGTGACTACATGTGTGACTCAACCCTGTTGAGTCCCCAAGTCTCATCAATCTTTTGATGAAACTCTTGAAATTATGACATGCTGGAATTGGTCTCCGGCAGAGGTCTCTTTATTAAAAAAAATAAATAAAAGGAATCCAGAGTAATTTGTCATTTCTATATTTAGAAGCCTTGGTTGGCCTCACCGTGGGGGCCACAGTTCAAGCTCCTTAACTCAGCACTGGAGGTTGTTATGAGCTGGCCCTGCTTTGTCACTCAGGGCTCTCCGGAATTCTCTTTCTCTCCCTTCCTTCCTATTTTTATTCCTAACGCTGCCTCTCTCAATTGAAACTCAAGCACCATCTCTCAGGGAAATAGAACAACCTTCAGTTTTCTGTTTACCTGAGATAAAGGGAGAACAAAGCCAGTCCCCAGCTTTCGGTGGTGTTACAGCGGACGCTCACCGCGAAGCTCGGGCGCCACTGCCTCCCGGAGCATCTGCGCCCGCCTTGACTTTGCAGAGGGCCCTTCGCATCTGCAGATGCAACAGGGGCTGAACACAGCATTTTGGATAAGCGGCTGGGAATCTGACGTTGGCAATGCAAAAGCAGTTTTCACTCTGTGGTTAGTTGCATGCTGGGATGCGAAAGCCGTGGACAGGAAGGCTTGTATTTATTGAGGGGGAAATCCCTTACACGTGGACCCGCACATGTAAAAACCGCGTTGTTCAAGGGTCAAATGTACTTTCAGACAGTTTTTAGCTTGACCCCTCCTCAAATTCCTTCCAACTGCCTCTCATTTAATGCTACAGAGGCACCTCTTTCCTGGGTAACATCGTTTCAATTAGGGTATTTTCAAGGGCTGGAAAAGAAGCCCCAGCTCAGACATGCTTATCAATAAAAGTAGCATCTCACAGAACGGGGAGAGGGCATCCCCGACATCGGCAGACCTCAGGTCAGCCTGCTCCGACGTTCATGTCACTGTAGTCCAAGCATGTCCAACTCAAAGGCTACCACGGACCAAACAAACAAGGTTTACCTTTATGTGGGCCGCAAAAAACCAAAAGCTTCAATTTTCATAGAAACATAGGTTTATTTCGATAGAGACATGCTGAATACAAAGGGCTGAAATAAATGAGTAATCGTTAACATAAAAAAGAACATTTTAATTAAAATTAGTATTTTTTGAACATTAACTTACCAGATACTGAATAGCTGCACAAATTAATAAAAGTAATGCAAATAAACCTATATTTCTTGTTCTCCGAAAGCAGAATATTTCCTGTTGCACACACCAAACAAGTCAGCACAAGACTAATGACGTGGCAATCGGCTGCTAAAACATTCGCTGCTAGTATTAGTGGAGAGAAATGGTGCGCCTGCGCGTAAGGCCAGGCGCGTAAGGGAAATGACCGCAACACGTTTGTAGTAATCAGTCATTAGCCAACGTTGTAGTTCGTTATTACTAATTATGTATAACAGGATATTGTAAAAATTAAGTTACAAATTTTTTATTAAAATGTTTCTTACATACCGTTAGACTGGCTGGGCTGCAAAAATATTTGATGTGGGCTGCATGTGGCCTACGGGCCTAGAGTTTGACGTGCTTGCTGTAGTCATCCCTTTGTGGGCATAGGTGGCTTCCAGCAGCACCTGCAGCTACACTGCTTGTTAAATTGCTTGCTATTAATTGCTGGGGGGAGAGCGGGTGTGCGAGGAGCTCCTCCAGTCTTGGTATAATGGTGATCCTTCCCTCAACAGACCCAGGAACTAAGTCACAGTCCTTACTTAGACTAATAATCACTGCCAGGGGAACACCTGGTTTTCATTTAGTTTAAACCAGATTCCTGACCCACACTACAAAGGGGAATAGATCGGCTTAGACCTGTGCTTCTCAAAGCCCTTCACCAGCTGCCTCAGCATCACCTGGGAACTTGTTAGAAATGCAAATTATTTCGAGTCAGAAAGCCTAGGGGTGTGGCCAGGCAATCTGCGCCTTGACCAGCCCTCCAGGTAGTTCTGACTCTTGCATGCTGATGGAGAAGCACTGGTTTAGAGGAATTAGAACAATTCATGGGGTTTCCCTGAATCTCATGGACTATGCAGGGGTAGAATGAACTGAATTATAAAGTGTTAGAAAAATATACTGTGTCTTAGAGTCTACCCAACTTGAGACTACCCCTCCTCTCTAAGTTAGGTTGTATTTTAATACGTTTTTATTGTATGTAATAAGACAAACTTTTCAGAACACTGAGACCAGTCAAATAGTTTTCATGTACTGGTTATTCCTTATCAAATGCAATGTAAACAACAACAACAACAAAAACCTTTCTAGCTATTAGTTTTTTGCTACCTGAAGGTGGGAATCTTTAATTATTCAAATGACCTGCCAAAATGTTATTGCTCACACAATGAGGGGTCACTTGACCACTTCTCACCCCCACCCTACAGCTAGCCCCTGCAGGGAACTACCAGACTGTTCCAATAAACAAAGGCCGTGTTCCTGGCCTATGGAATACTCTCCCCGAGGCAGAAAGGATGGGCTCAGGAAGAAATCCAATTACAACCTTTGGCTTACTTAGGATACAAAAACATCCAAGATTTTTCTGACCCATTTCTGGAAAATTGTACATCAAATATAGCAAGGAAATAATAATACCAAATAAAGGCACTTTAAGCACAGTATTGCAGGTGCATTTATACTCAATTCAAGTAGGGAGTCACCTCGTAAGGACACAGTGATCTCGACCTGCCTTGGAGGACCTGAAATTTTAGACACTTCTGGAGATTTTCCTGAGTCTCTCATAGGAATGTAAAATAGATAACGTTACTTGAATCCAAGGAGATGTTTAAACTGAACACGTCAGAAAAAGAAAATGGTCTCCAGTCATTGTTATTTGTTGCTGAAACTCAATTTCTAACAGATCGTCCTCATTTGTCTTGAGCTTTGATCCAGTTTATAAGTGGCGCTTCTTAGCTACAAATAACACACTGTCAGGTCAAACAGGAAAAAAAAAATTACTGGAGGTTATCAGGTAATGTGTACAGATTCCAGAGTGGCCAGAGAAAGAGATTTGGCGGCTCTGCAACCAGGAACAATGTCCAGAATCGTATTTCACAACTGGTTACTTTTTCCTGCACTAGGCACAGCCTCCATGGTTTGTACACCTATACTGAACTCAAACTTCTTCCACCGTGTCCATTAGTTCCCACGCCAATCACAGGGATTCAAAGAAGTGCCAACATTTCTGTGTCTCTAGCTTCCAATTCAAAGTCTGTTGCCAGTGGCTCTAATGGACCAAATCTAAGTCCCCTGACACCTTGGCCACAAGACTAGGTGCAGAAATGAGAAACTAGCATCTACAGAGGTGTTATTTAAAAGATGGGACTACTCCTAACATAGAAAATTGTTCAAAGAAATCCAAGAGTGGCAAATACCTACTAGAGCAGACTTAGGATCCTCTAAAAGTTTACACTCATCTTTCATTCTACTTTCTCACCATCAGGTGCAGGTGGAGGAGGCAAACACAGCAGGTACACACTGCCCGAGTGCTCACTTACGGACTACTCACCGTCTTAGTGGAAATCATAGAAGGCAGTACCCTCAGTGCCTTGACCAATGGCTGCATGCTACCCCCTTGCACCCCAGAGATGACATAAGAAAATCTCCAGGAAGCAAAGTCATTTACAGAAAGTTCAGTTATTCATAGACTAATGAGTTATTAGTCTGAGAGAAACAGTTAATATGCCATCTTGTCCAAATCCTTCCATTTAAATAGCTGACTTTTTGTCATTTTTATTTAAGAGGCCTATGTGACAGAAAACATTGTGGTGCTTCAAATTTGGAATTTTTAATGAAAATTACAGACAGCCAGAATTTCCTGAACAGCTAACATTTTTAAGGAAAGAAATGTATTGGTTTTGAACTGACCTTACTTAATGAAGAATGTGTTCATCTTGGGCAGTGGAGATCAGAGTCAGCCAGCAGGGCTGGCTTTTACTCCCCCAGAGGCATCCTTGTTCAAATTGGAAAACATGCTGCCCTGCCCAGTGGCTCAATTGGTTGAGCATCATCCCATATATTAAGAGGTCACTAGTTCCATTCCTTGCCGGGGCACATGCCTGCGTTGTGGGCTCAATCCCCAGTAGGGGGCGTGCAAGAGGCAGCCAGTCAACGTTTCTCTCTCATTGATGTTTCACTCTCCCTCTTCCTTCCTGTCTATTTAAAATATCAATAAAAACATGTGTTTTTTTTAAAAAATTAGAAAAAATGCCTTCCTGAATACACTTTTTGCTCCTATATGTTGAAAATTATCACTGTATTCTTATATTTTTAAAAACAAGGTATTTACTGCCATGCACCCTAAACTTGTTTGAATAAATATGTAAATTTATGTCTGGTAATCACTCTCTCTTTGCAGAAAGCCTTTTCTAGAACATATTTTGTTAAATCATTAACTACATGGATAGATATCATTTAATTAGACTGCTCTAACAAAGGATCTTAAAATGTAATAGCTCAAAACAGAAGTTTTCTCTTCCATGTAACAATCTTGAACAAGGGTTGGCAAATTATAGCCTGTGGGATCGTAGGCTTGGTGAAAACCAGGTTAAATGTGGAACCCAAGCTGAAAGCAAGTCTGAGAAAGGTGGACCATAGTTTTCCTAAATCTAACACACACAACGGCATAGTAGAAGGGCTTGGAGTAATATCATCTGTCACATATGATGTAGTGGACATTTGTCACTGTCTTCTGGCAGAATTCCCCTTAACACTGTACTTTTTTAGTTCTAGGACCTATTTCACCCGTTTTAGGATGCCACTTCTTTTTTACACTTAAACATCACTGAAATGGGGTGTTTCTGACCATTAGTGACACCTTAGATTCCCCCTATTTCAGGGGGCGTTGAGTCAAAAACAAAGGGGGAGAGTAAACGTTCAGCAAATGTTAGCTATTACAATTATGAACCTCGTCAAAAAAGAGGGAGCTTAATGGCAGCTGTTACAGTTTAAAATTGGTTGAGCATCTCATTATGGTTAGAAACCAGAAAGATAACTCTTACTTTTGTACCATAATGCTCAAATTTAGAAATCTGTACATTTTGTTATGCCTGTAATTTGCAAATACAAAATTCCAGCTATCAGCATCTGCACAGTAGTTGGCAAATGAAATCCTCAACAACATAGCAGGAATGCAACCTATTTATTCTGAGGCTAAAGGCAGAATTTAAAATGATTTCGAGGTAAGGTATAGTCAATGCTTAATGAAAATTACTAACAGCAGCATGAAACAACTTTGTTACATGTTGACGTTCATTTAAATTTTTATAAAAGAGTCCACATCAGCTGGGAATTAAATAAATAAATATGGACATAATAGACACAACTTTAGATAAAATGCAGAGATTTAAATTTGTAAGAAGAAATGTATCTTCAAAAAAAAGATGCTATTCTGGGCAGATAAGGTATACTGTATGTTTGGAATAACCCATTTTTAAGTTTTAGAGGCACTATTTTAACTATTTTGAGTTATTGTCAACCATCCTGAGTGGGATCTTTAGGGGTTAAGGCTACATTTTGTTGGTTCATAAATTAGTCCCTTCTCCCACATGTAGGGCAAGGAATGACAAGAAAGGAACAGACCACTGTCCCTTCAGTGGGTGGAAAGCTTAATAAGCAAGGGAACTTACATGAGCCTTATCTCAGGTGATCGCAAGACAAGTAGATCTCTGCCCCTGCCAGCCATAATCTTAAAAATTTATATTGAGGCCTTAACTAGGTTCAGTCACCTACCCAGATCAAGCATTAAACATTGCTGGGACCCCAGGAGTACCTCCACACCCCTCAACACCCCAACTCACCTCCTGCAACACCTCCAGTTACCATTCCCTCCACTTCTTCAAGTAACCAAAGTCACTATTGTCCTAAATTTATGGGAATTACTTTTATTTGTTTTACCATCTGTGTTCAAATGCCTAAATTCTATAGCTTAATTTAATTCCCTCAAATAGTGAGTTTCCTTTGTTCATCAAAATTCATTTATGGCTTAAATTTTCAAGAATATGTCATGTCTAGTGAGCAAAGAAAGGAATGCATATGAAGTGCTAGACAACAACAACAAAAAATGCCTTTTCTTATATCACACACAGGTAAAATAACCTTTACAAATATTGGCCATTTTCATCCTATATAATAAAAGGCTAATATGCAAATTGATGGAATGGCAAAACGACCAGTTGCTATGATGCGCATTGACCACCAGGGGGCAGACACTCCAACGCAGGAGCTGTCCTCTGGTGGTCAGTGTGCTCCCACAGGGGGAGTGCTGCTCAGCCAGAAGCTGGGCTCATGGCTGGCAAGCACAGCAGCGGTGGTGGGAGCCTCTCCCACCTCGGTGATAGCGCTAAGATTGTCCGACTGCTCGCTAATCTGTCAGTTAGACATACCCCAAGGGCCCTCAGACTGTGAGAGGGCACTGGCTGGGCTGAGCCCCCCCCTCCCCCCGCCCCAGTGCACAAATCTTGTGCACCGGCCTCTAGTATAATTAGGAAAAAAAATAGAATAAAAATAATTCATAGCAATGTATTTATTTAAGCCCTAGCTAAGCTTTCATTTACAAGCAAATATTTTCGGGGGGTGGGGGGAACAAGGTGGGATTCACAAGACAATATTTTCAAATGTTATACCATCTACATAAAAATTAAACTTGCAGAATTTACAAATTAATACTCTGAACAGACATAAATTATACATCCTCTTGCAAAATCCAATCTACAGCATTTAAAAATTCATACAGTTACAATGTAAGACATTCTCTCTTTACATTCTACCTATTTACATAGCTCTTCCCACCACAGATGATACAGTTTTTGTCATAGCTACCAAGTTTGCAAACATAGTATATTTAAAATATATTTAGCAGCATATAAAAAATTAGATAAAGGGGGAGGAAGTACTACTATTAAATAAAAATGAAATTAAAAGGTAATCATAGAAACAACTCCATAGGAAAATAGATCAAAATATGTTTCTGTTAGGACATCAAAAATTTTTCCCATCACAGAAGGTATGCACAGCACTAATACAACAATTAACGGCATTTTAGTCCTGAGCACAGGATATATGTAGCACAGCTGCAAAACTTTGGTCAATACAAGTAAACGTCAACATTTAACACAAACTGTTTAACATTCTTTGTTAGTAGATTACGGTCAATTCCACCTTAGGAAAAATCATCAACACTATTCATGTTATTTTTTGGGAACTTTGAAATTTGGGAACCCTCCATAGACTGATATAAATGCCAGACAAACAGACCACAATTTGACTACATTTCCAATATATTTAAATACGTAAGTCATCTGAACAGACTATAAATGAGTAAACCATCAGTGGGTTGCATAATATTCCAAGTGTATTTTCTGACTGTCACAAAAGCAGATATTTAGTAATTCAAATAATTTGAAAGCGTGTGTGTTTTTAATAGCTAGTCACAAAAATCCAGCCACAATAAAAGTGCGAATCAAGCAGTATTATCAATTATTAGGACATATATGTATTCAGAGATGTTACTATTAAGCACACAGGATTGTACACAATTATACTAGAATACATTTATATTCAGAAGTTGGATTCAGATATATAGTTTCCAGTTAATCCCATTCATAAGTTTTTGCCTAATAAATGTAGGGTAACATTTTCCACAAAGAATATACAGAGTATTATCACAGTATTCAGTTTATGACTATCTTCATTCATGTTTAATTACTGGCAGTATCTTCCCCCAGATCTCCTGTGTCGGAGATCTGACCATCTTGCAAATTGCGAGCCTTCCAAATTCTCACAGTTCGATCACTACAAAATAATAAATTAAAAATGAACATGAGAAAAGAGGCAGAAAGATAAAGAAATAGCTCTTATAATTACTTATTTTGGAAACATTTTCTGAATAGGTCTTTAATAGATGTAAGTAAAAATATAGCTTGTTCCATAAGTATATCTAACAGGGCATCATGATAATGATATTAAAAATAGCTCATATGCAATGGACACAGACAGTAAAGGTGTGAGGGCATGTGCTGGGAGGTGGAAGCAGCCAGGGAGAGGTCAATGGGGGAAAAAGAAGACTTATGTAGTACTTTAAACAATAACAAATTTGAATAAAATAAAAAAAAGCTGAGTAGAAAACGGAGAAAAAATAGCTCATATTATCAAGAGTATGTCAGTTACCTGTGCCCTTTAAATACATTAGTGCATTTAATTCTCTTTAACTAAAATAAGAAGTAGATAATGCTATTATTCCCTTTTTATTAATGAGCAAATTGAGGTCCAAGGTTTTCATGTTCTACATTTCCAGATATTTATAACCTACAGTATTTATTAAATCTGAAAACAAGTAGCTACCATAGAAAAAAAATTGCATAGGAAAAACTTACTCAGCTGCAGTAAAAATGTGGGTGGAATTAACACATATGGCATTGATAGGACTATCATGACCCTTCATCTCTCCAACTGGCAGGAAGGTATCCACATTCCAGAGTTTCAGAATGCCCCCTCTGCAGCCACTGAGCAAAACCGGATGGCCTGGCACCACTCCCAGGGCACAGACCCAATCCTTGTGTGCGTTTGGAACTTGCTGAGAGAAAAAAGAGAAATCAGAAGCTTAAAGGGACATACATTTTCACACCCAAAAAAGTTACAAACATTCTTATTGATAAAACTCAATTTTTGGAATGCTGAATGGCCTGGAAACTGTAAAAATCATTTTCTATGCAATCACTCTTAGGGACTTAAAGAATTTATAATTTGCCTCACTAATTATCATCAGTAATATCAGTATTACAGGCTTATAATGTTAAAAATCTATAGAATCTAAAGGACCTAGAAAGTATACAAAATTTGTCAAACATTACATCCTCTTCATAGGCAGTAAATATCTCCTTTCCCAAAATGTATTTAATAAAACAAATTTAAAAACTATAACCTGGCATGTAGACTTTAAGGACTGCCTCATAAAATCACTGACTTAAACTTTTGTAGAAGACTGGAGCTAACCTATCCTTCCTATATAATAAAAGCCTAATATGCTAAGTGTCCAGTCATCTGGTTATCCATTCAACCAATCAAAGCATAATATGTTAATGATATGCTAAGGCCATTCAACGGCTCACTATGACATGCACTGACTACCAGGGGGCAGATAGTCAACCAGTCAACCGGTCGCTATGACGTGCACTGGTTACCAGGGAGAAGATGCTCTGACCAGTAGGTTAGCTTGCTGCTGGGGTTAGCTGACTGGGACTGAATGAGATGGGCTGGACACACCCTGGAGCCCTCCCATGGTCCCTCCCTGGCTGGCCACCCTCCCACGCCCCTCCCCAGTCCCAATTGTGCACCAGTGGGGTCCCTCGGCCTGGCCTGCGCCCTCTCGCAATCCAGGCTGAGGGACCCCCCCCAAGTGCACGAATTTCATGCACTAGGCCTCTAGTATATTATAATAAGCAAATAATAGTTACAAGATCAGACTGTATGACTATATTTTATACATAAATATTTTATATACACAATATAAATGTCACACCATGAATGTGTGTCTATAAGAGCTTTTGAATGTAATATATGCATCTGTTACTGTTTTTTTTAATTCATATTCCATACTGCTTATTTATTTTGTTTTTGTCTAGTCACAGGCAGGAAAGTAGTAGCAACTGCAATACATACACACCTGTATGTACAGGAGAAAGCTTGAAACTGAGAACAATTTTATCTGTTAGCTAATTTCTTCCCCTGGGAATTAGGGCAATAGAACAATATTTGATTGTAATGACACAACATTTCAATCCAACTAGTGTTCTATAGGAAATGAGAGAACCAACACTTTCAGATGCATGAAGATGTTCTTGTAAGGTGAGGAATCATTTACACTACTTTGATTTTAGCTAAACATGTTACTCTGTGGAATATGTGTACATAAAACAAAACAAAATGAAAAACTATAACAACTCTACACCAAGACTGATTTTATTCAATGAGCACATACATGAGACAATCCCAGATCTTTTAGTGTCTAGTCTCCTCTTGTTGATGAGGTATTTAGCAAATGTTGAGTGTTGCCCTTCTCATAATTAGTAACTCGGGTGGGTGAGAAACTCCTTTAAGAAGAAGCCCTTATTTATATTATTCCTAAACAATGAAGATCTACATAGAGGCTCTTCAAATTCTTATATAGACTGCTGAGTGGCTCTGAAATACCCACACCATTCCGTGAAAGGTTTTACATTACCTGCAGAAGGTCTTTTTGCGCTAAGTCCCATTTCTTGATTCCATTATCTCTGGACCCACTAAATAAGTTATCCCCTTGTATGGTTAGCGCCTCAATGCCATCATAATGAGGGGGCTCAAAATTGTGGGTGGGACTCACAGTTCCAAGAGCCCCTTCAGTTACATCAAACATCTAAAAAATAGCAAAAAGAAAGCAGTCATCATATTTAACTTAACATAAGCAGCCATATGTGTTCATTCACAGAAACGCATACACATGTATATTTATCAGACATTTGTTTCGTTAGAATATCTTACTAAGTTAACTAAATTACCTGGTCTGTTCCACTCAGGATGAACCTGAGTCCTACTTTCACACTATTTTGCTTACGTGTCACATGCTTACATGCCTTTTAAGAAATATAATCAATTTTTTCATGTATAATCCAGTTGAAAGTAAAATAAATAACATAATTGTTATTTAAACACTATTAGAAAGCTCTGCAGTCCTGGTAGCCATTTCAAATACCCTTAACCATTTATTTTAAAACCTTCCCTTTATTTCAAAACCTTTCATACCCCTCAGTTGCCCTTACCTCTCTAAGCTATTGACCTTGTGATTTCCTGAAAAGACCAGCATGATCAAAAATATATTATTGAACCCTTTCCTCCATCCCAAAGTTTCCTTTTATCTTCAAACACTTACTTTTTCCCAAGGTTCACATCTTTGATCTGATTCTAACTCCTCCTACCACCTCCATCAATTGCCACTTCACTCTTCTCCTTACACTGTTCTTCTCCACTAAGCCCATTTCCTAAGCATATAAACGTGCTCAAGTCTACCGAATACAAAATCCTCTCCCCTTATTCATTCGATTTTCAAGTTACTAACCCATTTTTGGTCTCTTACTCAAAGCTACACTCTCTCTTACTGTACCCTCTTTTTATTCCTATTGGTTCTTACAGAGATTTCCCAAGGCTGAGTCCTGTCAACTCCTCTCCTTTGGCCATGTCATCTACTCAAACTCCTTGAACATCTGCTTCTATTTGAATGGCTCCCAAACCTACATCTCCAGTTATAACTCATCACAAACTCTGGGCTTGCCTTTCTAATAGTCGGCTGGCCTACATGAGGATGTCCTCTGTTAGTACTTCACATTTAACATTTCCAGAATCAAACTATACATCTTTCTTCAGCTTATCTGCTAATTTTATAAAATCTGAAAACCATAATATTCTCAGTATAAAAGATGGTGACACTGAGACTCAAGTATTAGTTGGATGACTGAGTTAAAAATCTTTAAAATCCCTCTCAACCTATCTTCTATCAAAAATGGGAAGATATGATGAAATAAGATGATAAAATCAGGAACTCTGAGTGAGGAAAAGATCAGGAAGAAAAAGCAAAGGCTAGAAATAGGGAAAAAGAAAATTAAGAGAAAGGGTGAATGAGTTTTAATACTTCAAACTACAATTCAACAATTCTATTATACACACTTTGATGTAATGATCCTTGGAGCCAGTGATGATTAGATCTTGTCCATTGGAGATCTGATCTACAGTAAGGCACATCACAGGGCCTAGGTGTCCCGTTAACTTTCCTGTAGATTGGAACCTTTAAAAAGAAAGAAAAAAGAATTTTCTTTGAAAATATGTCTTAGCATGCTGAGGCCAAGCTTCAATATAAATAATCTATATTCTTTGATAAAATAGTTCACTAATATATTTTTTTATTTTAGCTCCACTTCTATTCAACTCTGTTCAAATTAGTTTTTTTTTTAAATGGCCAAAAGAAGTGGGAAGAATCTTAACGAAGGTATTCCAAAGCTGACTAATGTCATTTTGGTAGAAAACAAAAAGGCAGCAAAAGTCCAAAAAATTGCTAATGACTAATTTTAACTCCCAACCCAAGTCCAGGTAAACCTTAATCTGTTAAATTTCTAAACATGTAATAGATATATTACTGATGTTATTAGATCCAATTTGAAATTTGATTAAAACAACTATATCACTAAAATAACTTGTCTAATAAATAACAATATAGAGAAAATAAGATTATTTTATTAAACAGGCACACAAATACTCTCACATATACAAAAACACAGATAGACACTCACATATACACATATATACATACATATGTCTATGCACACATATTTGTGTACATATGTACATCAGAAAATAGCTGGTACATTTTATCAGTTATTATAAAGATATGAAAATGACCAGAACATATCTGGCTGGTAGGAAAATGTATGATGTCAATCAATAGGAGTGACCGTAAACCTTCATTTCATAGTCCTATCTTAAATCCCACTGCCGGAATACAGACATGTATTTGGCTTTCGGGATATCAGTTTCTCGAAAACTGTTCTGTTAGTTACTTTATTAATATGAATCTATATTTAATCATGTTGCTGAAATCAACCAGGCCTCACAGGATCTAACTCTTCAGCAAAATAAAAAGTATGAAGATTTTCAAAACCTGATGTGTTTTCTGCCATATGTCATGATTTGTCTATCTTCCTCTCTGGTTTTCCTAATATGAGTCAAATGTACCCTCTTCAAGAATAAACTAACTCCTCGCTTTTCTAATTTTCTTAAACATTTTATTTCTAAAACAGCACTGAGGATGGTGGTGCCCCTCTTTCTTTCTCGATCATCTATCTATAAATTATGCTTGTTATACTTTCTCAGCCATTTGTTTAAATGTTGTTATAGCTAGTTATTCTGAAAGTTTCTCAAATAACCATCCCTTTGATTTACCAGTGACAAAGCCCTACTAGAGGGGAGGTACCTGAACTGCAAACATTACTCAGTGCCCTCTAACAGCCTGTTTGATGGCCTTTATTCTCCATTATAACATGAGCTCTACGAAGGCAGATGCCACATTTGCCTGGTGTCATCTTTATTCCCAGGACCCAACACAGTGCTGGGGCAGTGCTTGCTTTAGCTGATGTTGAGTAAGTATTTAACTAACAAGCGAATGCTCTCTTGCTGCCAACATTTTAAGAACTAGAAAAGAAACTATAATAAACACTCAACTAAAGGATAAAAGCTCATATTTCATGGCAACTGAAAATCAAATCAAAGATGTAATGCCTTACATTTCAATTTATCCATCTTTTTTACTTTTTAACCACTTTATCTTCCTGATATTCACAGAAACCCTCTAAGGTTTTATGCCCACATTTGTTCATTTACGTCTATAAACTGAAACATTATAGATATAAAATGTTTAAATAATATTGCAAAACATAATCCTTTCAAAGGTACTGGTAAAACTAGGATGAGAATCCTGGCTTCTTCCTAGAAAACAACACAATTTGTAGACAAATATTAAGAAAGGGTAAGGTTTTAATCCTATTTTCCTTCATATACTTTTTTCCCCATCAATGTAACTTAAAAGAAAGAAAAAATTGTGAGTTTGCTAAAGAGAACAGAAGAGACCTTTGAGGGTGTTGGGGGGGACAGAAAATCCTATGATTTTCATATTAACTTCTGGGGTTATAAAATTTAGATTTCAGATGCACTAGTAATGTCTGAATGTTGCATTTTCCATGTATAAGAAGTACATTTTCTTATACATTCTACCTTTTAAGATCCCACATTCTAACAGCATTTCCAGACGCCGCATAAAGGAAAGTGCCAGTTGGGTTCAGCGCAATTTGATTGATCTGGTTCTCTCCCGAAGGAATAGCTACCGTCCGGCTGGTACTGGCAGAACAAGCATCTCCAAGAGTAACTTGACCTGAAGATCTTAACAGAGACAGAACAAAACAAAAAAGTCATCGTTTCTGCACATGAGTTCAGCTTAAAGTTCCATGAATTCTTGGAAACCTGCTATAAGCAACAACAAGATCGGTGCCCTTTTTGGTCCCCGTATGCACAGAACCCAGCACCGCGCACACACACATAGTTGGCACTTTAAATGTTTTGAATGAATAAAACAAGATGACATGGCTTAAGACTCTTAAGTTGCAATTCTATTATTAAGTTAATAATTACAAGCCCTGAGTCAAGAATGATTAAAATATCATTCAGAAGCCCTGGTCGGTTTGGCTCAGTGGAAAGAGTGTCAGCCTACGGACTCAAAGGTCCCAGGTTCAATTCCGGTCAAGGGCATGTACCTTGGTTGCGGGCACATACCCAGTGGGGAGTGTGCAGGAGGCAGCTGATTGATGTTTCTCTCTCATCAATGTTTCTAACTCTCTATCCCTCTCCCTTCCTCTCTGTAAAAAATCAATAAAATATATTTTTAAAAAAATATCATTCAGAAAAGATTAGGTGACAAAAATTAAAAAAATCAAACAAAAACCAAAAATCCCAACAAATGAGTATCATAAAGGTGATTCATTTTTCTGCAGCTTCCAGAAGCCCCCTGAGTGCCAGGCCAACCAATATTGCTTTCATCCATAGGATGTGCCCTTTTGAATTAAAGCCTATGAGGACTTTTAAAATTATTTTATATTTTTGTTTACTTTAGCCCATTCATACATGCAGTGTTTACTATGTGCTAAAAACTCAAACATAACTTTTTTCTATTTCCTCTGGTAAATTCTAAAGGGTAAGTATATTTTTTTAAAATTTTTGAAACACTTTCTTAGCTAACTCTAAAATATCAAGTTATAATTAATCTTTTTAAATTTGACTTTAGGGAGTCAATTGGATTGGTAAATTTCTAACATCTTTTTAAATAAAATTTCCCTCAAGAGACTTGTATTCAGTACAATAATTAGTAGTTCTCCAAATGCAAATTAGCAATTAAAGGTTAATAATCCCTACTCTACAAATTATTAACCCCTACTCTAAATCCCTAATTTTAGTAAAAATTAATCTTTCCTATGCTCCCTTCTCTTATTTAAATAATCAAAGTTCACCCTCAATTTCAATTATAAAACAGTTAATCAATCTTATGGCAAAAAGAATCATTACTTGCTCCACATTTTATAGACATATCTGATAGACACAGAAAACAATCTCATCCTCCAATTGTCCACTATAACCAACAGTTATGAAATACCAAAGCACTGTAAGTCCCTCCCCAACCCAATAAACCTGTCAATTAATCAATACATGCCAATTAAATATTACAAATACTTCTTAATTGTCTACAATGGTGATTTATGCCATTTTCCAAGGAGCATTATTCAGTTGAAGCAAGCAATGTGAGCCATTAACTACAACACACAGTAAATACTATGAAATGTGATACCTTGGTATTTGGGAGCATAGAAATATAAAATGTGTACTTAGTCACAGATCAAATTATTTACCCCTTCCTGTTTAATACTAGGCTATCATATTTTATTTTCTCAATAGTGTTTTCCCCTTTACTTTATCTGTGTTCTTATTATAAACATTTTACCATCCTTTGGAAGTAGGCAGATATAAGTAAATAAAAATGCATTTATAGTGCTATCTTTTCTTATATTTTGTAAACAAGAACTGTTCGCCTCTTATTCTAGTTATCTTTAAGTTACTTACGTCAGTGTTCGAACGCATTTTGCTGAATCTCTGATATCCCACACCTTAATATAAGATGTTGACACAGTGAAGACCAGACCTGTGTAATTACAGTATTTTACAGACACGACATTGTTGGGATGGCCTCCCAGTGACATTATCTCCTGCCCGGTCACCAGATTCCATACTTTACAAGTACGATCTAAAACAAACAAATTAAACAAGGGGAAATACTGTCAATATGAACTAAGTTAGGTTCTCTTAACAAAAATTATTTAAACAATTTCTCTCCTATGAGACAGAAATGGGATAAGAAAACAGTAATTATCCCATTAATCTGCCACAGGAATCCTGACTCCATCCCTGACCCTCTGCAGCAGGTTCAAGGGCAAAGTAGGAGTAAAGGCCTAGATGAGAGCCAGGGATGTCTGGTGTATGCATTATGTGGGTATTAAAAAATAATTCCACAAAACTTTGAAAGTCATATCAAATAAATCAGCTTCTTCAAAACATTCTACTTCAAAACATCCCTACCTCCTCACAACACACCGCATATGTAAACACAGACACCTTTCTGTTCCAGGGGCCACTGTGTGATGGATTTTATTTTTGACCCACAAGCATAAGCCTACAACTATTCTATTTTGTTTTTGTATTTTGTTTTTGTATGATGACAATCTAATTATCCTGGAGAGATCAGTGTAATTGGAATCATTAGGAAAGTATATTTTCACAGAGCAGATTATTTCTAAAATGGGAGCTGTTGGCCATTATTAAAGTTCATAAGTTCTAGCAAGATTCTTATATGTCACTTGTAGATAATGAGCAACAAATGTTTGCTGATTGAACTGAATCTTATAATATCCCTAAATACTAAATAACTTTTACTAGATCCCCAAATTCCTGACCAGGCTTCCTCCTTACGTTCTTAGCCTCATTGTCTACTACTTCTCTTATGTATATTCTACTATTCAACCCAACTGGATTTCGTTTCCAAACATACCCCACTTTTACCTCCATGTCTCTGCTCATGTTGTTCTCTAATCTTGGTTGCCAATCCTCACCTGTCAATATGCAAACCATCCTATAAGGTTCATTCTAAATGCCCCCTTGTCAAAACCTTCCTGTTTCTCACAGATTGCCAAATCTCTCCCTTTTTCGAAACCCCAAAAACGCTTGGTGTATAACACTTCAAAGTTTATGCAGTTGAGTTCTAGCTACCTGCAATTGTGCCAAAGGGGTTAAGATGGCAGGTCTGGAGACGATTAGACCTAGGTTTCCAATTCTGGCTCTTCCACTTCCTAGCTAAGTTTTTCTGGAAAAATTATTTAATAGCTTGAATCCTCAGTTTCTTCATTTGTAAAATTAGGATATAACATGTATCTCATTGGGGTTGTAGTGAGAATTAAATGAGATATAATTTTTGTATTGTCTAGCATAGTCTCTGAAATATAGTAAGTTTTCAAGAAATGGTGGTTGCCACCCCTCTTATTTTCTTTACCGCACTGTACACTGTAATGGCCTCTGGTACATTGTCATATAAACTGCACTACTAAGCTCAGCGCCCTGCATGCATTAGGTACTCAATTACCAAACAGAGATGTAGTCTCTCAATATTCTATTTACATAACATCAACAGAGATTTTTACTTTCCCTCCAACTATGAGATGATGTTACAGTTTATACAATTCAGTGGTTAAATTAGATTCTCTCTCATATCCTTATGGGTCTTAAGCAGTTTCACTTATTTTTGGTCAAAGCTTGTTAAAAACGCAGTCATTTTTAAAAATCTTAAATACCCCCATGAAACCACTACTAGCACCTTTTGATCCAGTGAAGAGGAGGTCATCAGTGGAATCCACACAGAGCACAGCTTTCGTGTGCCCTTCAGCTATGTGAATGCACTGAAGGGCAGAAGCTCTGATTCCTTTTGCAGCAGGAAATGGGTTGATTATGCCCCTGAGGTGGGGGGTGGGGACACAAAAACAAACAAAAAATAAGACCGACTTCAGTAGCTATACCATGAGACTAATTTTAGTTGTTCCCTGACTTTAAGAAGTCTTTCTAACTAATTAGGAATAAAATTCAGGCTGCTCCCTCATCTCTTTTTTTAAGCCAAAGGACAAAGACAATGTGTGAAGTAGCAATAGTAGTGATGGAATACATCAACTCATTAGGCATCAGCTAACAGCTGCATTCTATAAAGAGCAAAGCCGATGATACATTTGGATTTTCTTATTAACAATTTCATCTCTTCAGAGTTTAATGAAGCAATATTGGGAGCTGTTTGAGTGTCGTGAATTCTGACAAATAAGAAAGTATATAGGATAGCACTTGGAAGATGTGACTCTGTGTCAAAAAGGACATTCTTGAGAAAGTATAACACATACCACCTAAAATACTGAGGCAGCAAATTTCAAACAAATTTGAAAAAAGACAAGATTGCATGGACAGAAATTCTAAAGGGTGAATGGTTTGAAAACACCAAAAACTTAAAACACTAACAATAACAAACAAGATAAAAAGACTGAGAATTTAAAAGAACAGTAAGATTCTTTAGGGATCTATCCCATGAGTTTTAATGTTTCTGGAGTTTCTGCTTTATGCTACTGGTCTATGCGCTACAGAAATGCACAGATTAGCAAAACATCATTCCTATCCTAAAGGAGTTCAGTGCAGGATCTGAATTGAAATAATTGTGTCAGGAAGACTAAAGATGAGAATGAATTAAGACATGATAAATAGCCGAAACCGGTTTGGCTCAGTGGATAGAGCGTCGGCCTGCGGACTGAAGGGTCCCAGGTTCGATTCTGGTCAGGGGCATGTACCTGGGTTGCGGGCATATCCCCAGAAGGAGATGTGCAGGAGGCAGCTGATCGATGTTTCTCTCTCATCGATGTTTCTAACTCTCTATCTCTCTCCCTTCCTCTCTGTAAAAAATCAATAAAATATATTTTAAAAAAAAAGACATGATAAATATATTAGTCAGAAGTTTATTTGTTTAGAGCAGGAAGAAAAATTATATTGAAGTATGTCCATTATATAAGACAGATAGCATAATATTACAACAAATACAGGGATAAAACGATACTGTTTGTTTCTACTTCTTGATGAAAGAAAACAATCTTCAAGAGATACAAGTGGCAGAAATGACCAAGAAGAAATACAAGCCCAGACTAAGTAGAACTAACAAATGGAGACATCTGATGAATTCGGTTTTTAAATCACTATATCATAGGTTTTTCAACGTATACGCCTGTGGGGACAAAAATCACTGGAGTACCTCCATTGGTACTCTAAAAAGATCAATAAAGGGGACAAGTCATGCAGACCCAATTCCAGAAGGGAGGGGAAAAGTGGATTTCAGAAATTAGAGATGAATAAAATTATTATAAACACTTAAAAATAAAGGCTCATCAATAATAGATAAATGAGCTCATTGATCTCATGAAGGAAATTATTTATAGGGTTACTAGGCAGCAACATAGGGGGAAGTCATATTCACAAGATATGTTGACTCCAATAAGCCTTTCAAAGGAAATCTTTGTGGACATGGGTTAGCACAAAACTGTTGTAGTAAGTAGTTTCAATGGTACTTGGAGTCACACCTAATGAGTCAATGATCCTGTCAGTCTAAAAAAAGGTCTTCAAAATCTAGTCATGTTTTTTCTAGCCCTAAAGATAGAAATGGTATGTTTATTAAACTGAAATATTAATAAGTTGGCTACTGTGTTGTATTGCCTAGAAAAAAATGACTGAAACAAAATTCATTTATTGTTAAGTATGTATTTAGCATGAAAATAATCACTGAATGAAATCCTATATAATAAAAGGCTAATATGCAAATTGACCGAACTGCGGAACAACCGGCTGCTGTGACACACACTGACCACAAGGGGGCAGACGCTCAATGCAGGAGCTGCCTTCTGGTGGTCAGTACCCTCCCACAGGGAGAGTGCCACTCAGCCAGAAGCCAGGCTCACAGCTGGGGAGTGCAGCAGCGGTGGTGGGAGCCTCTCCCGACTCCATGGCAGCACTAAGGATGTCCAACTGCAGGCTTAGGCCACTCCCTGCGAGGAACGAGCCTAAGCCATCAGTCGAACATCCCCCGAGGGTTCCCAAACTGCAAGAGGACGCAGGCCTGGCTGAGGGACCCCCCTGATTTCACGAATTTCATGCACCGGGCCTCTAGTTTACACATAAAACTTAAGTCAAAGATATAATAGGATGTTCAAAGTAGGAAAGTGGTGTAAGTGATTTAGTTATTGAATACATGATTGATGGATTGACAATTAATGGTTCCTCTCCCAACATTTTTAGGAGAAAGTAATAGAGCTGCTATATTCTACCAAGGCCACGTCTGGAATGGAGTTGAGTTCTAGATGCCACATTTTAAACACATTGAAAAGCTGGACACTTTCCAAAACAGTGGAAGCAGAATGAAGGGTCTGCAGACTCTGTCACATAAGGAACAGATGATGAAACTAGGCCTATTCAGATGATAAAAGAACATTCACTGGAGAGGACACAACAGCATAATGAAGGGCTGAATATTTAAAGAACTGTCACATACACAAAAGAAGAGCTATTGGGCTAATTCTGGTATAGCTCAGGTGGGCTGGTGAAAAACCAATGAATAGAAATTTAAAGGAGGTAAATTTAGGCTCAGTGTTTTTTTTTTAAACTTTATTTTTAGGGTCTAGTTAAAATGATTTCAAAAAAATAAAAGAAGCACCTCGTCACCAAAAATAATACCAGGAATTGTTATCACTAGATATATAAGTACACAGTCTAATGCTATTAGTTGCACACGTGTCAATCTGAGATTCTTTAAATTAATGCTCAGTATCTTGTTTGTAAAGTAAGAATTTATGCAGATTAAAACTGCAATAGGAGCAAAACCTCCTCAAACGTCTGACTCTGGCATTTGAATCTTCCTGTTGATGTTAGGTTATTAGCTATGAACTGAAGCCATCAAAGTATTGCTTCACACGTTCACAAATGTCATCTAACGCACAGTCACCTGCTACTGTTACATCTCAAACAGAAAATATATGTGTGTATATTCCAACAAGCTGACTATAAAGAAAAAAATCATGGGGACAGTCTAAGAGCTGTTTCTGATTTGCATCTAACGACACAAACCATCCTAAGGAAAAAAATCAGTAGCCTCAATTATGTGACACTATGTCTCTAAAAGATTTCCTTCCTTCAAATTATCAGCTTTATCCTAAGAATTTACAAAATCTTCCCCAATGATATAACACTCAACACAACTCTGTCATGTCAAAGGCTGTAGTATTACGAAAGTATCCAGTAAATATTTGCCACCAAATAGACAGTGACTTCTGTATGGCCCAGCTCCTGGAGTCTCTTTCATTGTTATGTGTGTTAATATTATTGGTCAGTCACACTTCTAAAGAAACAATCTCAACGTTAAACATAGCATTTTATTAATTATACACTGAAAAATGCTCTCAGATATTCATAGTATTAGGGTTAATATATTATATATAACATACATATATACCTTTATATATATTACCTTAACACCAAAGATAATAGAAAAAAATAGAAATTGGAAACATACATCCATGGTATTTTTTTCTATTAGAATTAATCTATTCACATTCTGAAATATAGAAATCAACTTTAAAATAATTACTTTAAGTTAAGGTTAAATGTTGCAAACTTGTAAAACAAACCTGATTTGAAGGAGAGAAACAAGTTTATTGTTGTTCCATGCAAACCAGTAAAGTTTGTAATACCGTGAATGAGATTAATTTCATCTCCCTCCCCCTGCCTACCTTTTGGAGGATCTACTGCTGATCAGCAAAATGGCCATAAACAGGGGAAACGAGTGCAAAAAGAGAGAAGACAAATGATAAGTGGGAAGAAGAAATGACAGCAAAGATGAAAGAGAAATTAAGGATCCAAAAAAAAGAAATCCTTAACATGAAAAAATGCAACATTGTTATTTTTAAAATAGCATCAATCAATAGAAAAAAAATTTTTTTTAAAGCCCTTCTACATTCTATTTCTTTCTCTCTTTTTTGGTACCATAGTATCCTTCTTTTTCTAGCATACCTTTTTTTAAAAAAATCACAAAACCTCCCATAAACTCTTTATTTAAAATGCTAAACAAACAAGAAAAGATAACCATACTGACCTCCCACATTTTTTTATTGGAAATAAAAAATCACTGAGGAGCAAAATTTCTTGAAATCAGTATTCATAGAACTTAATTACTTTAAAAAAATCTAGGTTACAAATAGAAAACAAATATCACAAGTTTTTATGTTATTATACAAAAAACTGTGCCACTACTTTTGTCTAAAAGGTGCATCATTAAAATGAATATGTTAAAAAATATTAGTGCATCTATATGGTTTACAACAAGTTATGCATGCAACAAAAATGAGATTTGCTTAGTTTCTAGGAAGGCATTTTAGAACACCACAAAATGCCAGAATATAGAAAAGATGGAAAGAAAGTACCTGTGTACCTCCGACAGAGAGGAATCACTTTCATCAGACCTACAGCGAAAGAGTTAGAATTATGAGGAGAAAGAATACAGATGTCAACAGATAAAGACACTAAGATTGAAATGAAAATCAACAGTATTATTGAAATATAGTAAACACTTCCTTTATTGTGCCCTGCTTCTCTATTTGTACTAGATAACAGCAAATTCAATGTCTAGCTGAGTCAAATAAACTATTTGATTCTTATGTTTTCTACCAAGACTTTGGGGGGAAATATTTCTATTACTGATCCATAGAGCCTATCTATCCTTACTTCTAAAATTTAGGTCCTGAAGAGGAACAGTATCAAGTAAGTAAAATACATCACTTTAAGATCCTTTCTATTTAATGGACTAGTACCAGAAAATGTTTTCCATTTTAATAACTATTCATGAATTTTATTCATCTTGATAATTACTTTAGATTTGGACTCTTTACTATGGCTGTTGCACAAATATATTACATGTTTGAAAGGAGAGCAAATCACTCAATTTAATAAATTTTTGTTTTAACTTATCTTAACAATATGGAATTCTGACTAGGGAGTCCCTCGCTAATTGCTGGGGAACTTTAGCAGGATTTTTATAATAGATGACCCACTCCTGTCAGCCCTATCCCAAAACCTCCAAGTCCGGCAGTGAGTGGTGGCTATTATGAAAATCTATTTACCTGTAAAATAAGTTTGGGGAGGATGAGGGGAGGGGGAGTGCTACTGGCATGGAATGTAACCAGAAACAATATGTAGCTGGTGAAACACGCTAGTCTCAAAAAGGAGCCCCCCCAAAAAGTGATCCAGAAGGTGGCTGAGCTTTTGAAAGTGTAGAAGTCTATTCTAAGTGACAACTTTCAGAGATGACAACACAATCAAATTGTTGGTAGCTGATAAAACATTTCAGTACAAAATGTGGAACTATGATGAGATTGTCAAGATCATCAAAAGACTGGCAGAAAATTTTATGACTGTGAATGCATGGTAAAGAAGATTTAGTAATTTTTCATATCACTAGTGAAAATGGACTTCCCCAAAGCATCCCTAATGTTCTACTCTTCTCTCAGTTAAATAAGAGATATGATGTAACAATATTAGAGTCTTTTTCAGTAACAGATGATAGTTGCCTATCTAGATCAATTTAAAAGACATGTCATCAGCTGATTAAACCATATTAAAGTATGATCAAGAATTATATCCATAAATTAAGTAGATTAAAGTTATTTCAAAATGGTATTGTGTTTCTCTAAGTTACAGAGCCATTTAGCATGATTTAAACATGCCGGACATCTTAGACAAAATCTTATAAATTTCAGAAATTGTTGAATTATACAGAGAAATTATAGCATAAAAAACAAATAATTGGGGTGGGAGGCTGGATATCAAGTACATACACATACAATGCTATCATTCAAAATCAAAGCAGATAAGTCAGAGTTAACAAACACCTTATGGCAGCAGTGTTAGTATTGAATTCTTGCAAGAGAGATTCTGGCTCAATGTGAGAATACTTTTTCAATAAATAATTAATGAAAATAATATTTTCCACATCCCTCCAACTACTCCTCCCCCAGAACCCACCTTCAAACCTACCCCCTTCACCCTTAAAGTTACTTTTTTATTCCAAAAACTATTGAAGTTTACTAGTGGATTTGTATAGAATAGCCAAGTGATAATAACATGTTCCACATATAACAGTGGTCTTTGTAAGCTGTTCTATTCACCAAAGGTAAAATAATTTGCATATTTCAAAAAAATCCAGGCAGTCTGGATTAGAGATTTTTGTATGCTCACAGAAGCTGAAGAATCCCAAGAAATTTAAACTTCAGGTGGTCTCAAAGATATTTCAAATCTAATGTACTTGTAAAAGAAAGAGCAAGACAAGTGCTGAAAGTATAGCGATGCAAATCTACAGCAGGGAATAATGTTCAGCAGGAAAATAATTTTCTGTAATATTGCCTCTATGGCTCATTTCCTGTTGGAACAACACACAAAATATGGCAAGAGTTCACAAGTCAGACTCCATCTCCCATACAAAGAGATGGCTAAGTGTTTTCTACAGACGGTATTGACAGGTTCAGAATATTGTAATAAATCGTTGGGGCTCTCTTCCATAATGACTTACTTATCCTGCTGAACTGATGTGTTTCCCTGAGAAACAGTAAGACGATTAAACACATTCAGTTCGTTACGGGGCCGGCTTGGTGGGGAAGAAGGAGGTGAAAGACTAGCCTCTGAGGTTCCAGAATCTGAGCTACAAGAAAAAAGAACATTAAATAGGTGGCTTTAATTGGTTATGCTTTGTTAGGAATGTTATATGAAACATGCTTTTCTAAAAAAGCTTTTCATTAGTGAAATCCTTCCTTCTTCACTCCCTTCCTTTCTTCCTTTATTGTAAGATAAAATGCACTCTGAACAATTTAAAATTTTCCCATTGAATTTTGTTACATTGGCCACAAGATGGCACTAAAGAAAGAGTTCTCTCTGCTGAACTCTAAAGTCGGTACAAATAAAAACAAGCCAAATTTAAAACTATACAGTTTTATAACTGAGACCAAGATGTTCATTTTACAGACAAGGAAAGTTTAAGAGTGATTTGCCTACTCAATTGATTCATTCATTTATATTTAAATTACTTATTTGCTCCATTCCCCCATCTCCCAATCATTCTTAAGAGGTCTGATTCAGTAGCAACAAATTACATCTTTAAACACAGGAAGCAAGGATGATTAGAAGGATAATTTCCATGACGTTCACATCAGCTAAGCCAGGGGTCAAGGCCGAGCGTGTGCATGCTGGTCCAGGGAAGGGGGTGGTACAACACTGTCCACTCAGGTACAGAAAATATATAAAAACTTATTACCATATTTATATTTATGGTAAAGAAATTAGCTTTACCAATATTTAAATGTAGATTGGCATTGATATTCTCACTCAAGGCTGAGTCATAGATCCACCTGCCACATGCAGCGCATTAGGCCACACACAAGGTATAAGGGCAACGGTGGCTCTCACCCATTCATCACCTTTCAGCATGTTGAGGCATTGCAATTACCCAGTGGGTCATCAGATTATATTATGTATCGTTCAGTAAATTAACCTTCACCAAACACACAAACAGCTTTTAAAAGATGTTAGCAGGCACTCTCTCTCCAGGGAGCACATGCCTGCTATTCTCTTCCGCTCCTCCTTCCCCCACAGGCACTATCCCCTCACCTCTAAGGGACTCCATGAGCCTTGCAACCAGAGGAGCAATGGGCAGTGGCAGCTCGTCCTGGGCTAACCCAGGACCTGTCTCCAAGGCCCCCTTTTCTCTGACTTCCCAGTGAGCCAAAGCAGCCCAGCCTAGGCTCTCCTATTGCTTCTTCAAATATGCCCTTCCTTGTTTCACTCTCCTATGTATATTTTTGGCTGTGGTCAATAAATTCTTGCTTGCTTGCTTTTCCACAAACAAACAAACAAAATGATTTTAGCAAAAAAAAAAAAAAAAAAAAAACAACAACACAAAAAACAATTGGGGATAATGCCGATTTAACCATAAAAGAACAGCAAGAAAATGGCACAACTCACACACCCTCCAGCACTAGTTTTTTGTCAACCCAGTTAAAGAGGTGAAGTCAATGTAGTTTTATCAGATGACAACCAAGATTAATTTCAAATTTTTCTAGAGGACTCATATTTAATAAGTCTCTCCTCAAGTGTATATTAACTCTTACAATAATATGCACGAATAATTGGAAAATACGTGCGTACACATGATCAGGCACAAGTGCTCAATATTTTTACAGGTGTGTGTGTGAACAAGGAATTTAAAGACCATTTTGCCAAGCCAATAGCTAACTTGATTGTCATGATTAGTCAAATCTGTCATAACCACAGAACCAGCCTAAAATCTGGAAAGTAAGTTCACTATTGTCCTTTAACATCTAAGTGTAGCAGACATTTTATA
The DNA here is from genome assembly GCF_000412655.1 of Myotis brandtii. Taxonomy (NCBI): domain Eukaryota; kingdom Metazoa; phylum Chordata; class Mammalia; order Chiroptera; family Vespertilionidae; genus Myotis; species Myotis brandtii. The sequence continues at coordinate 579,385 of NW_005370683.1, forward strand.
CAATCTAATAGATAAAAAGCATGAGTTAACTTACTGTTTTTGTTCCTTGGCCTTTGATTTTTCTGCTTTCTCATATGCCTTTCTCCTGGTTACAGGGGAAGGCTCTGGCAGTTTTTTCTCTGATAGAGATGACGATCTGGTACTAAAAATAGAAAAAGATTCTGTGGTCATCTAATTTTAAATATGTACATATAACTTTATTTGGTAGACATTTAACCTAAATTTTTTTAATAGATTAATAACTAGAACTCAAAAAAGATTACTTGGAAACAAAAAATAAAAACTAAAACTAGGATAGGAAAATATTATGAGTTATTTTTAGTTAATGGAAGCTTAACAAGCATATATTTAATTTTTAAATTGGCAACCCTTTCAAATATGTGCAAACCCATTATCTTTGAATATAAAAAAATCAATATTATATTGCCAAATAAAATATTTTATTTTAAACATAAGTGTTTAAGTTTGATCAGAATTGCTTTGGTTGAAGAAAAATTCTCATTACAGTTTTGTAGAACAAAAATATTAGACTATCAGAATATGAGAAACAATGAGATTTAATTAATTATATTTAGTCACACAAAAAATGCACAATTATTTAAATTAACTATAGTACTTAATTTGTAACTCAGAAATGTTTGTAATTAACATATTTTTGCTTTGTAAATTTTAAATGTTGAATAGTAGTTATGTAAGACTATGACTTTTTTTATAACATGTAATACATTTTAATCGAAAAAATGAATTTCTGCTATTCTTCGCTAGTTATATTAATTAAAAAAATACAAATTCACTAAAGAATTAGAAAGCAATATCCCCAGAAAGGGTTACATGATTCCTATTTGAAAGCAAAAATTAAATATAATTAAACTTTTTTCTAATTGGAGGAAATCAATTTTTAGAACTTCTGCATCCTTTAAATCATAAGGGCCACTTGAGTAAATTATTTCATATATATTTCATTATGAAATATTTATATAATTATTTATATCATCATTATTTCATATATGAAAGCCTAAGCGACCGTTACGACTGAACAACCGGAACAATGGGAACAACCGGTCGATCAGTCACTATGGCGTGCACTGACCACCAAGGGGCAGACGCTCAATGCAGGAGCTGCTCCCTCTAACCTCCCACGGCCAACCAACCTCCCCCGGCCCCTCCCCCCAGCTGGCAAACCTCCCGCGGTCCCTCTCCCTGGCCTTCCCCCCATCCGGCAGGCCCCAGCTGACAGGCCCCGGCCGCCGGCAGCCAGCAGGCCCCACCCCAATCGGGACTGGGCAAGACAGCCCCTATAGGCTCTAATCTCCGACCAGGCCTAAGGACTCCACCCGTGCACAAATTTCATGCACCGGGCCTCTAGTTTATGTAATAAAAATCATGCAGTAATGGTTTATAAAAGTTACTGCACCAAGCACATGACCAGCTCTTAAATTTGTGCAGGATTACACAAGCATCCGCATTCATGAAAACATGAAAATAAATCATGCAAAAAGAGAGATTCCAAAAGGTATTGTCTACCACCTGTTACAAAGGATACATTTTTAAAATTTAAAAAAGAAAGGCAAAAAGAAGGTATTACCTGAATCTGGATTCCAGGTCATAGATTTAGTCTTGAAGTTCCAAAAGTCTCTACTCATCTGACAGACTACGCTGAACACATGTGGGTTCCTAACATCTTTATCACTTCTATCTCACTACCTTCATCCAAAGCATTTCTGCTACTATCATCTTATTAAAAAGCACTGAAGCCATAAGCTATCTACTGGTTAGCAATCTCTAGTAGCAAATCCAATAGTTAATTACATAGGCCTCAAGCACATGCAAGGAAGTTCTGTCATCATTAAAATTAATTTTGGAACTAAAGGTTGCAGATGGGCTTACTGAATGTAAGACAACAAAAATATCTTCATACAATGCATAAAGTTATGAAGAACAGAAATACTCAAGGGGGGAAGTTTGTTATATTTTATTATTTGCAGAGTCATATGAAGTGTGCTGCTTTTTGGGCAGTATATCTCAATGCTGGCATGTATTCATCCCATAAATCATTTGCCAGAGTATATGTGAGGCTTCGTTTGAAAAATATCATTTAAATCTTTACCAGTAAATGATTGGTCTAATTTTAATATAACTTCCAAAACACACATAATCACACCATGTACACACACACACACACACACACACACACACACACACACACATAGGCCTGTATAGGGAAATCTTTCTTTTTCCTCCAGAAAATAATTTTTTAAATCTGTAAATAAGATTTGTTTTGAGAATGTTTTCTTGTTCAGATCAACATAGATGGGAGAGAGAATATGTCTTCCTTCAAATCTTTAATAATATCAATGCAAATATTTTGTGCAAACACTCATGTCAGACATGTAATGTGCTTTAAGGCAAAAAGTTAGGAAAGCCTCAAGTGTTTTATGTTTGTATGTCATATTTCATTTTTCTTTAGAAAGGTCAGCAAGGTTTAGTATCCTGACCAGGCTCTTAGAACTAGGATACACATAATTTAGAGCTAATTTAAAAGACTTTCAGGTTGTTGTTTTATATAATGGTTTCATAGGTATAGCATTAACCTAATTTAGCAGTTACTAAATAAATTCTATCTGCAGTACACAACTCAGTTTTTATAAAAATTAGAATCCTCTAAGAAAGACCCTAAAACTGAGAAACAAGATAATGCAATTCTACAAAGAACATTTCCCATCTCAAGTCATTTTGAGTGCCCAAAAAATTAGGTGAGATAATACCTAACAGAAATTACATTGAAAACCAGAGATCTTATTCACATAAATTTTAAAAAATAGAAATAAGAAATTAGCAACATGCATATTAAAAAAGAAAAGCCAAAAGAAAGGAAGTTAGTGTAGCGGTGCCAGACTTACATGCTGCCTATCTTAGAAGGGAAGCCAGATGGGGGAGGGAGTTCTTTGTCCCTAGCAGAAGTAGCACTGGTCTCTGTATTCATTCCACTCTCTTGCCCTTCTGCAACAGCTGTAAGAGGGCCAGGCAAGGAAGCATCTCCTGTACTAGTGTCTGAAGCTAGTTCACTGCTATCTGCATACAGCAATTCCATCTGAGTGGTGGTCCTCCTTCGGGCCTAGTCAGAAAATGGGAGGAAACGCAATCAGGAGCCAACTTTTGTACAGAAGATGATTGGAGAGTAGATATTTAATATTAGTTTGAAATAGGTAAAACAAAACAAACAAACAAACAAACATTTAGTGTGTCTTTTCCTAGCAAGTGTGTCAAACGTAGCAGTAAGAGAGTGACAAGCCAGAGCTATAGCCAGATAAGATCCTTACAGGACATAGTAGTAACCAACATTTGTATTGTACGTATTATATGACAAGGCATTGTTCTAAACACTCTGCTATCTTAGCATGTGCTATTATTATCCTAATTCATAAGTGAAGCACAGAGAAGCTAAGCAATTTGCCCAAAGTTGCACAGCTAGGAAGTGGCAAAGCCAAGGTTCAACACTAAGCAATCTGCCTCCAATATTACTGTGCTATCCTGGCACTCATGGCCAGCTCCCTCAGCATATAATTTAAAAAGAAGAAGAAAAAGAAAGAAATCAAACCAAAATATAATTTTGTTAGGGAAGCTCAACTAAATTCAAAAATTTTCCCTTGCTGAGATGCTTTATTTAATATCAATTTTTACACATGTTTCTCAACTTCCATTACCCTGCTCCCTTGATGCTTTTAATCTACCTGCTGGATAATTCAGCATCAGCTTGCACCAGTTTTTGGCAGCCTGGTGAGGCAGGCGAAGATGATTTTCCTAGAGCCTAAACTCACCATAAGCATGTCCTTCTTTACTCTTAAAAACCAAATGACTATCCTGTTGTTGCTCAGAGTCGCTGTTATCACGAAGGAATTAACAAATAATCATTGTGTCCACCAGACTGTAAGCCTCTAAAGGGCAGGCACCCTGTTTAGTCAATTTTACATCCCCAAACTTCACAGAGCGTTGGTACATACCGATTTAAAATACAAGGTCAAATTCATTTTTTTCAGTGAGGAAAAATACATGATTTCAGATTTCTCCAGGCATTTTTGCAGTTCAAAGGGAAAAGCAGATAGCACTTCAGAGAATTTAGGAAAAGAAAGACCTGCAGCCAGTTTTGTACACTGTCAATTCTCTGCAGAGCCGAGGGACCAGGGCAGAGAGAAATCACTTTGCTGGGATTTCCTAACAAAAGTGGATCTTTTAGGAGATGACCTTTAGGCCAACACTTTACAGCTCTTTTCTGGTATCCTAAGAGCAGGAATAACCAGGCTGTCACAGGGCCTGAAAGATGAAAGTTACCTTAAGAGATACTCTCCTCTGCTTAAGGCTGGATCCAAACTACACTAGAATGTTTTGAGTGTTGGTAACTTCTTCTTAGTCACAATAATAAGACATAAACTACATGTGGCGCAAGGGCCACACCTAGAGCCTGAAGTTGTTTTTTGATCGGTTTGCCCAATGTTATTAAGATAAGGAAATTTTACCTAAAAATCCATATTCAAGGCTTTTCTTAAAAAACCGAAGGATCTGGTAGCCGTAGGCCCATATTCCATCATGGCAAAAATGAGCAAGAGTTGAGTGCTGGCTATTTGCTTTAATTGGGCACGTCCTCTTTAGGTAATCATAATGACTCCGACTCATGATTTCACATCCAGCCAAATTACTCATTGACCTTACCTGACTAACCACTGGGGCCTTATACCTGTCCTATCCATTTGCATTATTCTTTCCGGTTCTGATTCTATCCATCATTCAACAAATATTTACTAAGAATTCTTTGTTTTCAAACATCTTAAGATGTTTAGTTAATTCATCTAGTATCAAATGTTACCAACTCTCAATCTGAAAAGTCCCACGTGTTTCTTACACATTTAACAGCATGTATCATTTATATTTTTTGAAAAACTTTACAAACATATATTGTAGCATATTTGATTTTAATACAAGATAATGATTAGGAGTTGGCTTATTATTCAAACCACTTCAGGATATAGTTAAAGTAAGAAAGAAATACTTAAAAATATACCAGAATGTTAAAATTTCAAAAATCTCTCACAATCAAAATGATTTATTTTAGATGTCAACTACAGGTCTACAACTTGATTAGCCAACTGCTTTAAATTACTATTGTCTAGTAATTTGTGACTATCTCCTATATTATTAGGAAATTTAGGCAACTTTAATAGATTAACACACAACTTCCTTAATGGGTAATAAACCTTTAGGAGAAATCTGGTGGGGGGAGGGATGGAAAAAATATTTGGTCTCCATAATGATATCTAGTGAGAAAAGTGTGAGAATACAGTAAAATGCAAATTTCACAAGAGAGAAATTTTCAATAGAACTTTTGTCAAGGGGAATATGATAAAAGACTAATTTTCTGATACATGGAAGCTTTGGTAGAAGCATGCCTGCTTGATAACCTACCCAGGGTCAAGCTTGAGGCCTCCAATGTGTTTAAAGTTATAACAAAGAACAGAGGGAAAAAGAATATTCATTCACCCAGCATTTTCAATCCCCCGTACCTTGTTTTTAGGTTTCACATCTCCACAAAGCTTCATCAGGTCTGAAGACAGTGTGCTATATGCAAATATATAACCACAAGATTATAAGGGAACTTACTATACAAAACTGCATGTCCTCTATGTTTACAACTATGGAAAGAATTGTATATGCCTAGCTATGGAAAACAAAGAAAGACAATATTTAAAATCAAAATAGCCCTGGCTGGTTTGGCTCGATGGATAGAGCATCGGCCTGCAGACTCGGTGGTCCCAGGTTCGATTCTGGCCAGGGGCACACACCTGGGTTACGGGCTCAATCCCCAGTGGGGGGCATGCAGGAAGCAGCCAATCAATGATTCTCTCTCATCATTGATGTTTCTATCTCTCTCTCCCTCTCCCTTCCTCTCTAAAAATCAATAAAATATATTTTTAAAAAATCAAAATAAACTAATTTAAATTTTTTTCATTTTCCTTACTTAAATATTCCAATATTTTTATTTTAAAATGTGTGGTAATTAAGCATAACTGAGTTAGGTTTCCATATTACTGTTTCCAGTGCTATTCACTTAGCCATAAAATTCAAAATTATTTGTTTTATAAGGGTAATTGTTTGAAGCATCAAGATAAAGTATTAAAAATATTATAGAAACAAGTAAAATCTATTAAGTTCCCAAAGGTTCTCTTACCTTCCTTCTGATCCCGGGCTGTTTAAAGGTGCATCCTCATCAGTACTATCCTCTACATTTTCTATAAAATAAAAATGTCCAAAATGTATTATCCAAGTCGCAATTTGAATGGTGACTGTAATCCCTATACTACAATAAACATCAGCCCAAGGGTTCAATATGGGCACTTTGGTTTTAGTAACTGAATCAAAATAGAAATATAGAAAAACATATCTAAGAAAATCCTTTGACTACATGTCCTAGGATGAGGAAAAACATGTTCAAAATAGGAAAACCACAGGTTTGATAAACCATAGAACAACATTCATAGGATAGAACTGAAATCATGTACTTATCAGAGCATGTGTAACTATATTATATATTTTTTCATAGTATGCATTTATCCCATGCCATCCAAATGTTTGAAACCCCACTGAATAAAATATAAGAGTAAAGAAAATGCTCATGAGTGCTCTTTATTTTTGTCTTCAAGCAGAGAGAGTATGTGTGTGTGTAGGTATCTAGAGATTATACATCAGCATGCAGCTCATTCATGTGTACACTGAAGACAAACACAATAGGCTTGCATGCAATGGTTTCAGAAATGAACACAAATAAACCACTGCTATTTCAGAACAACTCTAGCAGGCTATTCAAAAAAGAAGAAGAAGAAAAAGCAAACAAACTCTCAGAAAGTCAGTAAATAAAACAGCCACTAAAAGTGAACTATTTAAAATGTCAGTGAGCCCAATAGGTTCAGGTTTTAAAAACATACACATTGTACTATAAAATCAATCCACAAAACTAAAGACAGAATTATAAATAACATATATTAATAAAATATGAGTCATACCCTTTTAGCTTTTAATTTTATATCATACCATTGGGTGGTGTACATAAGTCAACTAATCTCTTTCTCTGATGTTCCCTTTCTTTCTTCACTGTTTAGCAGGTACAATAGAATATTCAGTAATACTTGATACTTGATAGTATTATCTAAAAAGGAGCCCATCGCCCGGCCAGTGTGGCTCAGTGGTAGAGTGTTGACCTATGAATCAGGAGGTCACAGTTCCATTCCCAGTCAGGACACATGCCCAGGTTTAGGGCTCGATCCCCAGTGTGGGTGTGCAGGAGGCAGCCGATCAATGATTCCCATCATTGATGTTTCTATCTCTCTCACCCTCTCCCTTCTTCTCTGAAACCAATAAAAATATTAAAAAATAAAAAGGAGCCCATCTGGGACCCATACAAGGGAGTTTACTTTCTGAAGTGGAGAAAACGGTAGTCTTGAAGGCAATGCATATCACCATTAGAGGGAAGTTCAAGGACCTGCTTCACAACAGGATTCTTGAGTACTAAGGTGACTGAATTCGTTGATAAAAGAAAATGGAGTTAAAAAAAATGACAAACTAGCCTTTATTTTCCCATGTATAAAAGCGGGCTAAGATTGGCTAGTATTCTTGTAGGGAGAAATCAGTTAGTATGATAAATATCATATGAGTGCTTGGTAAAAACTACTTAGTTCCTGCCTATGCATGTATGCCTTATCTAGAGATAATTATATTTTGACATAACGAACCTAGCCAGAGGTTAGAGGCGCCACCCATTCAGTCACCAAGTCAGACCCCTCTTCTGGACTGAGCTTAGTATGAGCACGACAGTCATCTGAGCTGCAGGACACACCGTCACCTCACTGTCACACATAAATCCAGCCCAATGCCAGCTTCTTTTCTCATCACCGTGGAATTAAAGCTAAGGACAGAAATTTATAACTCCCGAATGCCTTAAAGTTCATTCACATAAGTGCAAAGTTGCACAATCTCACTTCACTGGAAGTTAACTAGTGAAGTTATTTTTTAAGCTATTTTTTAAAAGTTATATACAACAGCCCCAGCCCAGCTAACACGGCTCAGTGGTTGAGCGTTGACCTGAACCAGGAGGTCATAGTTCAATTCCCAGTCAGGCCACATGCCCAGGTTGCGGGCTTCGTCCCCAGTATGGTGTGTGCAGGAGGCAGCCAATAGATGATTCTCTCTCATCATTGATGTTTCTATCTCTCCTCCTCCCTTCCTCTATGAAATCAATAAAAATATATTTTTTAAATAATAAAATAATAAAACAGCCCAGCTGGTGTTGCTTAGTAGTTGAGCATTGTCCCATGCACCAGGAGGTCACTGGTTCAATTTCTGGTCAGGGGACATGCCTGGGTTGCGGGCTTGATCCCCCAGGGGGGGACATGCAGGAGGCAGCCAATCAATGTTTCTCTCTAATCAATGTTCAATCTCTCTCTCTCCCTTCCTCTCTCTAAAATCAATAAAAACTTTTTTTCAAAGTAGTGTACAGAAAAGAGTTCGCCTGGCAGCCCAGAGACTGCTATCCTTAGACAGACCTGCTCACAAGGTCGAACTTTGTCTGGCATCTGGAAACTAGGCTGGCAGAGGGGGCTCCAGTCACCAATGAACTAATGAGAGTAGCTCATTGTACCTAGAATTTGTACAAACAATCTGGCTTCTGCCAAACTCCTGCTTGCCTCTGAGAGTCTGGGATCCAGGTATATACTAGGTAGAGGGTATCTGTGTGAGCAGTCCCCAGGAAAAACCTCGGGTGCTGACTCTCTAATGGATTTCCCTGAGTAGAAACATCACAAAACGGTGCTGCGCTTTCATTCCAGGGAGAAAAGGACATTCTGTGCAATCTCTCGTGGGAGGGTGAAACATAAGGAAGTCTGGACATGGACTCCTTTGTGTACCCTTCCTAGTCTCATGAATCTTTGCTGTGGATACAATACTGAGAGCCCCATGAGTCTTCCGGCAAATATACAAAGTTGGGATGCTAAGGTAGGTAGGAGAAAGAGAAGGGAAAACAAAGGTGTTCTTCAAAAACTACAAGCCTATTAGCATGAGGTGCTGGCCCTGGCTCACACTCTAGCCTTGTTCCCCCATGTACTTGTTGCTCTCGGGCACCGATCTGCTTGAACACCTTGTGCACACAATCTTGGGGCTAACGCTTATGCTTTCGCTTAGTCATTGCCTAGATTCACTCTGTCAGGCTCCCCTTCCACCTTGTCTTTGGCCTGGCTAATTCTTTTTCTTCCACCTGTCTAACTCTTTTTCCTTCTTTATGTCTCAGCTCAAATGTCACCTCCTCTGGAAAGCCTTCATGGACTCCTCCATTCCTGTCGGGTGGCCCCATTCTGTGCTCTCATAATCCCCATACTGAATATACATCAATCACTGCCCTCACTATAATGTATCACAATCTGTTCACGGTCTGTCAACCTCAACACCAACACCACAAGGGCAAAATTTTGTGTCTTATACATCTCTGAATCCCAGCACTACACCCAATGCTTGAAATAACATTGGTGCTAATGTGGTTTTGTTTTTAGCGATGTATATATGACTGCCCAGCTTATGTGGATTTCACTCCCATTTTTTTCTTCTTCTATACTTTTCCTCCAAGCACCTCTAGGCTAGATTTATGGCCCCAATACCTGGGATAAATTTCTGCAATAAGACATAAGTTACATCACTCAAATGGGTTCCAACTCTCTGCTTCTGACCCTGCTTCCAGCTACAGATAATTGAAAGTAGTTTGAAAGTTGTGAAAAAGTAACACTGCTCATGAAATTAGCAGCTTAACATTTTCTGCACAAAAAGGATATCAAAGAGGGCATTGCACTTTTCTTCCAAAGTAAAAGAGATCATGGACTTAAATGAGAATTTACTTATTGCTATAAGTTGAGCCCCTAAGAAAAAGAAGAACAAAAAGAAGGAAAAGAGAGAGAAGGATAGAAGGAGGAAAAGAAATGCCCTAACACATGGAATTGCAAATTTTCTGGTTATAATCCAGAAACTTGGTTAGGATATAACCAATCCTACTTTTTTTTTTTTTTTACCTTTATTTGTTATAGCCCAGCCGTGGGCAAACTACGGCCTGCGGGCCGGATCCGGCCCGTTTGAAATGAATAAAACTAAAAAAAAAAAAAAAAAGACCGTACCCTTTTATGTAATGATGTTTACTTTGAATTTATATTAGTTCACACAAACACTCCATCCATGCTTTTGTTCCGGCCCTCCGGTCCAGTTTAAGAACCCATTGTGGCCCTCGAGTCAAAAAGTTTGCCCACCCCTGTTATAGCATGAGCAGTGTAAAAGTACTAGCAGCTGATATCAAAGAAATACTACTTTGAGATTAACACGAAGTATAAACATTACAAAAACCATATAGCTCATATGTATTTTATTTGTGTGACATTATTTTAAATAAATTTAGGCCCGGCTGGCATGGCTCAGTAGTTGAGCATCCACCTATGAACCAGGAGGTCATGGTTCGATTCCTAGTCAGGGAACATGCCCGGGTTTCGGGCTCAAGGCAGTTGCTCAATGATTCTCTCTCATCATTGATGTTTCTCTCTCTCTCTCTCTCTCTCTCTCTCTCTCTCCCTTCCTCTCTGACATAAATAAAAATATATTTTAAAATAAATAAAAATAAAATAAATTCAGATTCATAGAGTATGTTTATTCTAGTGGCACACAGAGGTAATTACATTTAATCTTTTGGTTACATTCCTCTCCTTAAAGTAAAAGCATTTTAAAAACTTGGACAACTGTATGATTAGAAAAAAGAAAGTTCAGACCAGGTTGTGAAATAATTTTGATTAAATAAAAATGGCTCCATAATAAGATTTAGAAAAATTGCAAGTAAAAAAATTGCCCTGATACTCCTGGTTCTTCATGTGTATGATCACCAAGAGGAGTAGAAATAATACTGACAGGTAGGGGTAGTTCATGTGAATGCTGTAGTGGCAACAGAAAAAGGTTGAAAATCTCTGTACGTAATAATCACTAAAGCCTCTTCTAACTTAAAAATATTATGATCTTAAATATTGTTTCAATTTGTTCATATAAGATCCTTGGATAGTTTTATTCAATTTACAATATTAAAATATATGTGCTTAATTTTACAAAACATTAAGAAAAGCTGAGAATCTAGCAAACATATACTAAAGATATACACCAAAGATATATACCAAAGAAAGTTATTTATGATGTTAAAACAACAGATGTAAGTTAATAGATATATTTAAAAATTAAAAAGAAATATGTATTCCTTTTTTTTTTTTTTTTTTTTTCCTTTCAAAAAAAAGAGAAAAAAGGGCTTACAAAACGGGAGCCACAGTTGCAGTTCAGGTAATAAAAGAAAAAAAGTTCACTAAAGCATATTTCTTTAAACATTTTAAGAATTTTAAAATCAAGCGTGTATGAGAAAGACAAAAGACTTAGTATGTTTGTGGTTGTGGATACATTTCAAAAAGGATCATGCAAAAAACAGTGGTTGCCAATAAACATTTTAAAAATAAGATGTACCACAATTAGTGCACATGAACAATTAGTAATTCATGCAGCTTGTAGGGTACACAGAAAGCTAAACATACTTACCTAAAGGTACGCTATCTAGATCTGTGTAAATAATAGCAAAAAGGAAACAAAAAGCAATACTCCAATCAAAACAGATCCAATGTTAAAAACTCCCACATAAAACAAGATTATGGTACCATTTATAAGATATGTAGAATAGATGCCATAACAAAAACATTAATTTTTTAAGGCAGTTAGATATGCAGAGTCAAGAAATGACAGTTGGCTAATATTATAAATAATTTAAATAACCAATTCAGAAACTTGGTTGATCTTGTTTATCCATGAAAACTAACTCCTTAATAAGGTTAAGCAAGCCTTTTTACTAGTAAGTTGGTAATCATTTCTTGGGATGACAATAATGAATTACATCCCCCCAAATTTATACATGCAAATTAAAGAAGGAATAACTAATACAAATGTAAGTAAATACAGCATCTATTCAGTCAAGCTATAGGGGAAAGAGTATAGTATAGCATACTCAAAGAGCAAAGCTCCCATGCAATTATTTAACTAAAATTTAGTTAGATTACCTTGTAAAGCATGGCCCAGTAAAGCATCCAGCTCAGGATTTAACTCTGCTTTCTCTTTCAACATGTGGAATAAGAGTTGGTTTTGTGTAGCACTGGTTATTTCCGTTTGCTTAAGCCGACCTTCAAGTACTTTAATTTGAGCCTCTTTCTGGGCGGCCTGAAGACCCTGTAACACCACCAAAAATATAAATAAAATTATGTTAGGTCATACAAAACAGAATCTACCAAACAAAGATTTGAATCAGATAGCAAGTGCATATGGATTTCGACATCAAATAGACCTTACCTTGATTCATCTCCGTGCCTCCACTTACTAACTTCGTGCCCTTGACCAGGGTACCTTATCTTCCTGATTCTCAGTTTTCTCATATGCAAAGTTATATGAATAATACCTACTTCCTAGCACTAGTGAAAATTAAGTAAGAGAACATAACATAAAGGGCCTAGGCACAACCGCAACATGAGGGGGAAAAATGAGTCAGAAATCATTATCACCTTCAGCATTTCTTACAGGTGACAGATTAATGCATTCCTATTCAAAGAGGATGGGAATGAAACTATTTTTTTTCCTTTTTAATTTTATGTTTTTGAGCTGTAAAGAATCAGTATGCAACCAAAGTTATGATACCAAATTTGTTTGCAACCCAAGAGATTTTCTTTTCATTCTTCCTTTGCTAAAGCAAAAGAGGAATTAATTATTCCCTAAGTTGTTTATCTGTTCTAATACACAAACACAATAGGTGGATTTGATCTAAATATTGCTGATGCTTCATCACTCTAAAGAAAAGGTAAAAGGGCCCTCGCTGATATAGCTCAGTGGATTGAGTGTTGTTCCATGGACCAAGAGGTCTCGGGTTTAATTCCCAGTCAGGGCACATGCCCAGGTTTCGGGCTTGATCCCCAGTGAGGGGCGTGCAGGAGGCAACCAATCCATGTATCAATGTGTCTCTCTCACTGATGTTTCTGTCTCTCTCCTTCTCCCTTCCTCTCTGAAATCAATAAAAATATATTTAAAAATAAATAAATGAAAGGTAAAAAGAATCTTCTTCCTTAGCACAAAGGAAGGGGTCACTGGAGAAAGATATAAAAACTACAATGAATTCATCAAAACTTGGGTTTTCAATAACAGTGTTGATCTTACCTTATTGATGCCCATTGACAAGAAGTGACCTAGCAGGTACCGGGCTTCTGTAAGCGTGCAAGCATTAATGACTGCAGTGACATCCAGGGTTTCTCCTTCTTCCTACGTCAAACCAGCAGATGATGTAACATTACTTTGAGCTAACTGCATTTAAACAGAAGGCAAAAGCCTACTGCTCCACTAGGTTAACCAACTGGACTCCTCAGAATAGTGTAAACTATAATCCCCACACCAAAAATATACGGTCTAGTTGAAAAGATAAGGCACAAGGTAGATTAATAAATGATATATGTCTTTTACAAGTAATAAATAATACAAAATGAGCAGAGATATCTGGAGAGCAGGCAGGGAGTGGTATACATACAAAACCTAAGAAGCACATTAAATAAATAAATAAATAAATAAATAAATAAATAATAAATAATTCCTTACTCAGTTTTCTCATATGCAAAGTTATATGAATAATACCTACTTCCTAGCACTAGTGAAAATTAAGTAAGAGAACATAACATAAAGGGCCTAGGCACAACCGCAACATGAGGGGGAAAAATGAGTCAGAAATCATTATCACCTTCAGCATTTCTTACAGGTGACAGATTAATGCATTCCTATTCAAAGAGGATGGGAATGAAACTATTTTTTTTCCTTTTTAATTTTATGTTTTTGAGCTGTAAAGAATCAGTATGCAACCAAAGTTATGATACCAAATTTGTTTGCAACCCAAGAGATTTTCTTTTCATTCTTCCTTTGCTAAAGCAAAAGAGGAATTAATTATTCCCTAAGTTGTTTATCTGTTCTAATACACAAACACAATAGGTGGATTTGATCTAAATATTGCTGATGCTTCATCACTCTAAAGAAAAGGTAAAAGGGCCCTCGCTGATATAGCTCAGTGGATTGAGTGTTGTTCCATGGACCAAGAGGTCTCGGGTTTAATTCCCAGTCAGGGCACATGCCCAGGTTTCGGGCTTGATCCCCAGTGAGGGGCGTGCAGGAGGCAACCAATCCATGTATCAATGTGTCTCTCTCACTGATGTTTCTGTCTCTCTCCTTCTCCCTTCCTCTCTGAAATCAATAAAAATATATTTAAAAATAAATAAATGAAAGGTAAAAAGAATCTTCTTCCTTAGCACAAAGGAAGGGGTCACTGGAGAAAGATATAAAAACTACAATGAATTCATCAAAACTTGGGTTTTCAATAACAGTGTTGATCTTACCTTATTGATGCCCATTGACAAGAAGTGACCTAGCAGGTACCGGGCTTCTGTAAGCGTGCAAGCATTAATGACTGCAGTGACATCCAGGGTTTCTCCTTCTTCCTACGTCAAACCAGCAGATGATGTAACATTACTTTGAGCTAACTGCATTTAAACAGAAGGCAAAAGCCTACTGCTCCACTAGGTTAACCAACTGGACTCCTCAGAATAGTGTAAACTATAATCCCCACACCAAAAATATACGGTCTAGTTGAAAAGATAAGGCACAAGGTAGATTAATAAATGATATATGTCTTTTACAAGTAATAAATAATACAAAATGAGCAGAGATATCTGGAGAGCAGGCAGGGAGTGGTATACATACAAAACCTAAGAAGCACATTAAATAAATAAATAAATAAATAAATAAATAAATAATAAATAATTCCTTAACATAAAAATTAAAAATGCTTTTAATAATAATAAAAAATTTTAGTAAGGCACTACCCATTTTTTTTTTAATTACAAACCTTTGCTTCTTCCATCTGCATGATGTTGGCTTGACAATCAGAAATGCTGTCATTGATGTAATCTATATTCGCAGTTAATGACTCCATCTCCTCATTGATGTTGACCACATTTTTATCTCCCTCTCCACTCTCCTTGACTATCTTTTCCCTTCTTCTGGAAAGTTTCTCTCTTCTTTTTGTGAGTTCTTCCCGTTGCTATTGAGAAAACAGTTGGATTTTAAGAAATTATGCTCATCTAGGGCTTAATGCTAAGTGAAATAAGTGAGTCACAGAAGGACAAGTACTGAAGGGTTCCACTTATGTGATGTATGTAAAAGATTCAAACTCATAGAAGCAGTAAGTACTAGTAGAATGGTGGTTGTCAGGGGCTGGGGAAGAAGGAAATGGGGAGTTGCTATTCAATGGGTATGAAGTTTCAGTTATACAAGACGAGTAAGTTCTAGAGATCTGCTGTACAACACTCTGCTTATAGTTAACAATACTATGCTATACATTTAAAAGTGTGTGAAGTACAGATCTCATGTTACCTTTTCTTACCACAATTTTTTTAAAAGGATGTTCATTTATTCATACACAATGCAATCAAAACTCACTAGGGGGAAAATCCTTAGTAAGTATTAAATTTACCCAGGGAACAAACTTGAAAAACTGAAAATTCACAGCCAGCTAAGGGAGAGCATATCTGCTTTCTATTTTCCACACCTTGAGGAGTCTATTCATGTCAGCCTCCATATTGGAAATCGTCATCTTTTGCATGATGATGTCCGTGACCCTACGTTCAAGAAGCTGCCACTTCATGCGTGCCGTCTTGGAAGTAAACACCCGGCCGGTCAGCCCTTTTCTCTGATATATTTTTCTATAATCATATATAAACAGACAAACATAATTACTTATGTGCTTATTGGATTGTGCCCTAGCACATAATATGCTGTTTTTCATTTAAGTCCAACATTCAGTAATAATGCCGCACAGATTACGTTAGGAGGAACAGAAGAATCGTGTTGACCTTGTTCCATTGGTTGCGGGTGTGGGTAAGGCCTGGACTCTTGCCACAGGAATTCTCATTTTCTGCTGAGCTCCTGCCCTGGACGCATCTGTTTCTACAGCAGCTACACTGGAACCTGTGTCCTGAACGGGGGTGTCAGATGAGCTCAGCTTCCGCGTGACTTTCCCAGCCACTTTATCTGACATGGGTCTTACTTGCCGACGAAGAGCTGTAACCTGAAATAGCAACAGAGACTGACTCATTCCCTTTGTCGATAGAAATACATCATTTATCTCAAAGCCAGAATGTTTCCTCCAAATGGCCAACTTGCCTCTTCAGTTTTGCGACGAAGAACCACTTCTTGGTTTCTTTTTTGGGCTTCCAGAAGTCTAAGTTGATGCTATAAAAGAATATTGAATAAGTTAAAATAGTAAACTTGGAAATACAATACTTCCTCATCCTACATTAATATATTCCCCATCCTGCCGGGAACTGTAAGAGTTCTTAGCAAAATCTGAGCTAACAACAACCTTGCATCCATTATTGCATATATAGGTATTTTATTCCAATAAACGCAAATGCATATTGATATGGCCATCTCTCTCTGAAAGGCTATCTCTGTGACATATACTTTTAGTTAACAAACACTCAAATAGTGCTTACTATATACAAGTACTTTTCTAAATGCTTCACAAATATTCTTGTTTCCTTTTTGTTAGACATTTTGTTTTGCTGGCTAAGGCACACACAAGAAGAAACATAGTTTAGACCAGTTTAAATAAATGTACCTTACAATATATACAGTAATTCCAAACTCTGTTTTAAATATGGGGAGAATATAAATTAATTGGATTAGCACCTTATAATAACTTTTAAAAATGTTGTTTAAAGTAAATAGACAATGAAATATGTTATTATTGCCTATCAATTTGTTTCTAGATACTCTATACCAATGGTCAGCAAACTCATTAGTCAATAGAGCCAAATATCAACAGTACAACGATTGAAATTTCTTTTGAGAGCCAAATTTTTTAAACTTAAACTATATAGGTAGGTACATTGTTATTAACTTAATTAGGGTACGCCTAAGGCTTAGGAAGAGCCACACTCAAGGGGCCAAAGAGCTGCATGTGGCTCGCGAGCCGCAGTTTGCCGACCATGGCTCTATACAATAAAGACAATTAATTATGGATTACTTTAAGCCATTTCACAAGACTATAATTTATGGAAGAATTTTTGGATTAAAAAAACATAGATCTTAATTCTGGTTCTGTCATTTATTCAACTTTATGATCTTGGGCAAAGCTTAGGAATTAAACTTGATCAAAAACATTCCTTCTAGGACTTAAATTTTGTGATATAAAAAATAACTCTTCATGTTTTGGATCCCAAATTTAAATAGGTCATTCATCTCATGCTAGGCATATTCCTATGCCATCAGATGAGAATTTTTAGAGAAAAGGATTCTATCTTACCCCAGGCGTATTTTATTGCCTATAATAATGATTGACATAGAAGCAAAGTTAATAAATCTTTTTAAAATGAATAAATTACCAAAAGTTAAAATTTACATATAGTTTGAAACTTGTTATTACATTACAATTCTTACTATTAAAAGTCAAATTCCAAGCTCATTCATATTTTTTGCATGGTGTACAAATGTACTTGATTCTCTAAAGGTTCAGAGGTCAATATGACAAGAAAGAATTTAGAAAGGGGGTCAATATATACACAAAGCAACAATAAAAAAGGGAGAAGATGTCTGAGCGTTAGTTTTGTATGTGATTAGCCAGCCTCACATCTTTATAATAGAACTAGAGGCCCAGTGCACAAATTCGTGCACAGGTGGGGTCTGGCCAGGCTGCCCTGATGGGGACCCATCAGGCCGGGCCAGCAGGGGGGAGGGGCAGTGGGCGGTTGGCCAGCCAGCTCCGCCCCCGATCAGGGTGGGAGGCTGATCAGGGGTCAAGCTGGTTGGCTGCCACAGTGCGCATCATAGCCACCGGTCATTCTGGTCGTTCAACTGTTCTAGTTGCTGGGCTTTCCTATACATAGATAGTATATCATTTATGATCATATGTGTCAGATAATATTCCCAAGAGTTAATTGTTCAATACTGATCTCTCTATACCTAATATGAATTGGTAATAAAGAAATAAGTAGCAAATATTGTAAGGCAAGTGTTCCTGTCCAAAAGTTTTCATGAAAAACAAAATAAATAGTCAAAAAGTATAAATAACACAAAGGTCTGTCAGTTGAGGAATGGGTAAACAAAATGTGCTCTATCCATACAGCCATGAAAAGAAATGAACTACTAATACATGCTTACCAGGAATGAACCTTGAAAGCATCATGCTAAATGAAAGCCAGAAACAAAAGGCTACCTATTGCATTATTCCATTTAGATGAAATGTCCTAAATAGACAAATCCACCAGGATAATAAAGTGGATCAGTGGTTATCAGGGGCCAGGGAGAGGGTAGAATGGAGAGTGACTGCTAATGGGTATAAGTTTCTTTTTGAAGTGAAAGAATGTTCTGGAATTAGATGGTAATGATTGTTGCACAATTTTGTGAATATATTTAAAACTTGAATTATACAGTTTAAAAGAGTGAATTTGACTCATTTTTTAAAAAAAGTACCAGATAGGGAAATAAAGAATAGGGAAAATATGAGCATGCCCTTCTACTAGATTTTAGTAATAAAATAATAGTATAAACAAGTTCTAAAATGCCCAGGAATTGAAAGTGACAAAGTATACTGATTATTAAAATCCATTGATATGTTAGAAAAAAAGAAATAAATGAAATTTAAAAAAAGCTACAATTATGGGAATCATCTGGCTAAAATATCTACTTTTCAACCTCATTACTCTGTCTTCTCTACCTCCTTAAATTTCCTTTTATCTCCCAAAGTAGATTTCTATTTTCTGAAATATGCTATATGCTTAGTTTTCTCCAGGGAAGATTTAGAAAATGTTGAGAGAGAGAAAAAGGACCAAAGGCTGAAACTAACCAACAATAGGGAAAAGAAGGTGATAACCTCTTGTTTTAAGGAAAAAAATTCATAAATGAAATAACTATATTGCCAAAAAATTTTGAAAGAAGAAAAACCCAATCAACTATAACTTATAACCCTAATACAACTACAGTTAGCATGTTGGGATATATCCTTCAAAATTTTCCTTGATTTGAATCAGGCACGCATATATGAAATGTTATTTTACACTTAATCACAGTCATTTTTCATTTTACTATGTGGTTTCCAAACCCTAATTATTAATGGATGAATAATAACCTATTAAATTAGATGAGCTATAATTTATTTATATATTCCTCCTACTGTCAGCATTTTGGTTGTTTTTAGCTTTTTCACTATTATAAATATCCTTAAAGTGAAGATGTTAACATACAGCAATTTTTTTATTTTAGAATATTTTCTTAGTCTTTGTACATGGAAGTAAAATTCTTGAGTTGAAGAATATGAACATTTTTGTATATCTTAATAAAGCCTTTTCTGGTAAAAACCTGGTTGTTATTCCAAGAACTTTTCTAAGAATCTATAGTGATGAAACTATCTTTAGAACCATACTAAAATTGCTCTCTTATATAATAGTTCCCTGATCTCCCTAGAGATCACCAGCTGTTCTTTGATATTTTCTTCCATCTCATCATGTAGGAAATAAGCCTTCAATAAAATTTATGATAATATTATAGTATTTTTCATAAACTTTAATATTAAACAACTATAATCCACATACTATATAATAAACATCAAATATAAGTAGTATTTACTGTCCTTAGCCTGTCTTTAATAGTTATAATTATGAAAAACTTTTCTTCCATTTATTAAACAATTTTGTCCCATGCACAACATCCATACATAAGGAAGTCACTCACATCTCTTTTACGTTGATCTTTTTTCAATTGAGCAATCTCTCTGTTTCTTCTAGACTCTGTCAACCTGGCTTTTTCTTGTTCCTCTTTCATTTGTTTCATTAGGCGAACCTAAAAAAAAATAGGTAGATATATCTATTGGAATTACCCTATCACAACATTCACTAAATAAACCACATGTGTGGAATAAATTACTGAGAATTCAGAAATTTAACATGGAAATGTGGAGTTTTGCTGCATTTCAAATGGTCAATTCTTACTTTAGTGAAATACATTTCTATTTCTAATACATTGGTAATATGTTTGTATCAAACTGCTTAGTGCTCTATGCTTTTTATATTCAGTGTTCAGTTTCTATATGAATGAATTTTTGTACTTATTACTAGGAGCTGTGTCACCTTGAGCCAGTTACTTAACCTCTTTAGGTTTTGGTCTTCTCACATACAAAATGGAGATAATAGTTCTGTGGCACTGAACCGTTAAGACAATTCAATGAGTTAATATCTGTGCAGTGTTTATAACAGTGTCTGGCATATAAAAAGAACCCAATAATTTTAGCTACTGTTGTTGTCATCAGCAAATACACAAAATAATAACCTACTTCCTAGATCATTTCCACATTTGCTATTTTAAGGAAACAACATTAGTTGTTATGCCAAATGTTAATAACTGATCCCACAATTAAAACAGGTAACAGATCATGATTCAAATATTCTCTTCAGTCAGGGAAGACAATTTGTACTTTTCTATGCATGGGAATGACACACATCAAATTCAAGATAGTTGTTACCTCTCAGGGAAAGAATATGATCAGGAACTTAATATAAAGGAAGCTTTGTGTAAATATCTAATGTTTAATATCTTAAACTAGGATAGTGGATATAGTGTTCATTGTGTTATTATCTATGCTTTTTTGAATGTTTGAAATATTTTATATTTTATATTTTATATTCTTGTTAACCTTGTGTAAGGGTTTTAAGATGAGAAATATCCATCAAGGTCTCAGAAGCCTTGTTACCACATGCTTTTCAGCGACTCTGAAGAAAGGCTTTGATAATGGATGACAACAGGAAACAACTTCTAATTGCCCAAAGAAGGGCATCATTTGGAAGACATAGTTAACTTTTATTGAATATGGAAAGAACCACAATCATATTTCTGTCTCAAATGACACAAGCATCTTCAACATCAGACTTTAATGGAAAATATAATCAATACCTTTGTTTTTTTCATTTCCATCACATCCTGCTGCAATTTCTTCAATTGCTTTTCATATTGAGACTGGTTTTTAAGCAACCTTGCATGCTCTTTCTGGGCTGTCTGAAGTCTCTGCAATTCTTTATTCATGGCTTGGAGTTTCTTTTCATATTCAGATCTAACTTTTTTGGCCTTTTCTTCTGAGTAAGATTCCACTGAGCCTAAATGATCAAAGGATATCTGAATCTGTGAGTCACAGATTTTTATTCCACAGATTTACAACTCATGACCTTAGAAAAGAACATCCTCCCAAACTCAACCAGGGTGTCTTTGAATCACTTTCTCTTTTATTATCTACTCTTAACTTGTTTAACAATTATTGAAGTCTTTTTAATTTAGAAATGTTTCCAGAATAAATCAAAGACATTAAAACAATTAACCACAACGTCAGACAAAATAATTAAGTAGCCTAGACAAGTACCAAAGGGAAATAAACAAAATAAAAAATATTTAACTTATGGGAAACATGGATATTTTATGTGGCTTCTAATATAATTTTCTTTTCTAAAAGAAGAGATGATAAAAATCCATTTTGATGACTTAGTTTGAACTTTAATTTGAATTAGATTTAATTCTTACCTAAGTTTTGCAGCACCTGGTCTCTTTCAAGCTGAGTGTCCCGAATTTTATGTTGTAACATCATTAGCTTCTCTTCATATTGCTTTTTCAGTGTCTGCAATCTTTTCTGGCTATTTTCTAGTTCATCAATCAGCTTTTGCTTGATTGCAATTTCACAAGTAATGTTTGCTAAGTCTGCTTGATAATTGGCTATTTATAAAAGAAGAAAATAAAAATGCTGGGATAGACCAATGTATCATAATTCTATCTTTCAAGCAAGAGTGTGAAAACCATGATACCCAGGTATCCACTTAGCAGTTATAAAAAACAGGTTCTAGATAAAACTAAAACAGGTGAACAAGATAAAAAGTGTTCACATTGATCAGGGACAACAGATATATTTGTACTAAATAAGAATGGAAATCGCACAATGACTAAACCCAATAAGGGAAGAAGCATGAGCCATAAAGGGCATACATAGGTCAACAGTCATAAAAGCTGTTTCATCAAGAATGAAGTTGAGAAAATTAACTTTTTGTCATGTTTTAATCAAGTTCCCAAATGAATTTTTGTCCTTGTACCAAGAGGCAAGTACCTTTTTCATCTGACTCAGAATCTGATTCATCAGAGCTTTCACCCCCTTCGATGTCATCCTCTTCCTCCTCCTCCTCCTCTTCCTCATCCTCATGATCACTCACTTCTTGATTTTCTTCCTAAAATGTGGTTTGTGACCACAATATGGCAAAGCAAACTGATTACCTCATTAAAAGAGACTACTGGAGTATAAAGTGCAAAAGTACAAAAATTTCACTTTTCATCAGTTCAAAAATCATTGCACGATTTTAAGGTTATTTACATAACGACTTTGTGTTAAATCAAAGAGTACTTCATTATTCATGGTATTCTATCTCCCCACACACAATGTTTTCACAAGGCACAAAAATGAGAGTTACCAATATTTATAGTTCATGTATCTAAAGAAAGGAGGTTCTAAAAAAAACAAACAGTTTAAAATGGATGCACGATGACCATCTCTCTTTTCCACACGTAAGTTAGTATAGTTATTGCAGCCAAGGACAACCTAATCCAGGGACTAAAATTTACAAGTTCATTTTTCCATACTTACCATGTCTAATTCATTGTTTTCTCTTTCTGAAATACCCTTTTCTTCTTTTTTCTCTTGGTCGGTGTCTGCATTATCCTCTTTACCAGCCACACTTTTGGAAAAAGGAACAAAAGGGTATGGTATTAAAGTAGAGAGAAAAACGGTTCACTTTTTTCTTTCAGATTTTTAAAAATCATCAATTATTTGGGAAAACATACTAAAAGAATTGATCATTTTACTGACCAAAGTTATCATGTCTGATGCTTCAGAGGAAAATAGAAATTGCCATTCAACCCATAGTACAGTGATTAATATTAATGAAGGAGAAACTTATTTTCCCGAAACACTGAAGAACAGATCATACCCTGGGAGCACAAGAACGGATGAAACAGCTAAGAACCAGTCACAGGAACAGCCACTTAACTAGAAGGTAGGCAATTTAAATTAAAAGGAAATAAAAATAAATATTTTTGTTCTCTCACCTTAACATATACAACTTTCCTCATCTAAATATAAAGATAAAAACTGCATTTTTATCTAATACATTTAAGAAAAAATTTGAAGATCCAGAATAAATCTGCCCACAGTAAATCTGTCTACACTGGCTGCACCCATCAGCGTTCAGGTCTCCTCCCATAACACAGCACGTGATGCTTTTTTTTCCAAGGCCATACCTACAGCACAGGTCTGTTTCTGATAGTCTCCCAGATTATCACATCAAAATTGTCTGAAGGCCAGCCTGACCTCTGAGTGAACATAAAGTTTCAGGGTCTGCCACAAGATGCGCCATACAAATAGAAGCCTTCTCTTCAGTCATTGAGTACTAACTACACACTTAACTACACACTCCTGTCAGTTAATGGTTATAACTAAACTAGGTCAGCCCTGGTAGCCCTGAGAAAAAGAGAGCCTCTATAGTGGGCAAAGTTTTTGCACACTTAAATCACTTCACTCTTTTAGGGGTTTAGCAATCAAAATCAATTATGCACAGACATTACACTTCTGCACACTAGACTTGATTACTTAATCAAGCTAAGTAATATTAAGAAAGTGAACTTTA
>NW_005370683.1:603348-609949 GCF_000412655.1 Myotis brandtii
AAGAAAGTGAACTTTATGTGAATCTACATGTGAAAAATTTCCTCTTGTACAACAGTAACATTTTCAAAATATTAAGAATAAAAAGAATACTCGAATAAGGCAATATTCTCCAAATAAAATATCCCGTAGCATGAGCTTAAAAACTCTATCAGAATAACTTTATAACAGCTAGCATTTCTTTCAGATATTCTGTTATAGTAAATAGTTGCCCTAATACATGGATTTATTTTCAGAGTCTAGATCTAGACTAAAACTTTAATCTTATTTAGGTTTTGTTGTTATCATTAAACTCTAATTTTTAACTCTAAGTCCCAATTCTCACGGATATTTTTGTACTCAAACAAGAGAAATTATAAATACTTTTCCCTTGTATGCATTTTTCAGAGTCCTTAATTTATGTTTATTTATGGATTATCTCTTTAATTTCTCTCTTCTCCACTAGACGGTAAGCCTCGTGAGGGCAGGGATCATGTCTGTTTGCCTCAGTATTATATTCCCAGTACCTAGAGTATATACATAATAAATGTGCAGTAATTGTTAAATACATTAATCCTATGACTGTGCATGAACACCTCCATTTTGCACCTCTGCCTATGGGTCACGCACACTATGTTAGAGTGCAACTGAAATATGCATAGAGATGCACGGAAGACAGATGTCTAGAATGAGAAGAAACGAGCAATAGCAATGTCAATAAAACAATCTTAACTGGAAAGGAACCAAGTAAATTATAACAGGGTTCCATGAATGTTGTGAAATCCATTTTGTGAGAGGGAAAGGGAAATATACTGAATGCCTGTCTTGCATCACTTCTACTATATACACTGAGTGGCCAGATTATTATGACCACCCCTTGCATCACTTCTACTATATACACTGAGTGGCAGATTATTATGACCACCCCCTCAGTACTTCGTTGGGCCACCTTTTGCCTTCAATACTGCGGCAATTCTTCTTGGCATTGACTCCACGAGATGCTGAAAGGTGATAACGAGGAACCTGACACCATGCCTGATGAATAGCACTGTCCAGTTCTGTGAGATTTGATGGTTGTGGAACCAGCTGCTTGGTGGCTCCTTTAACTTCGTCCCACAAATGCTCAATTGGATTGAGGTCTGGTGATTGTGGGGGCCACCTAAGCAAGGTAAAGTCTCCCTCATGTTCTTGAAACCACTCCTGCACAATACGAGCACCGTGGCATGGCGCATTGTCTTGTTGGAAGAAGCCATCTCCATTGGGATACGCCATCAACATGATAGGATGAACTTGATCAGCAACAATATTTAGGTATGTTGTGCTATTCAGACATTTATAATGATCTGGCCCTCTAGCAACTTCAGCGCAAAATTATAGCTAATTTGCTTGCAAATGTCAGGTAGTCATAATAATCTGGCCACTCAGAGTATAGTAGGACCACCATGCAGTTCAAGCTGAAAATCTGGAAAAAAAACTCATCCAGTCATTCCATTCAAAGGTCTGTACCATAACACTGCTGTGTTATACTTGAGAGATAGGACTAAAGTTAAGGGCTGGAAAAGGAGAATGTGTTAGGAAAGATATTTCCCATCAGCATTCCCCTTTCTCTCACCTATGCAGTCTCCTTTCCTCACCTACAACGGTTGCAGCCTATGTTGTTATTGTTATTGTTGGTTCCTTCATAACTTCAAATTCTAACCCAAATTCTCTTTTCCTCAGGTATAGCCATAAAACCACTTTATTCCAAACTCTTGACCCAACACACCCTCCCCCTTCCTTCAGTATCCAGTTTAACAAATGTTACTTTTTACTTAATATAAAGTTAACTCATATTATTCACTGTTTGTGCCAATTCTGATGCAGAAAAATCCGTTGTAATTTTACATTATTAATTTACCCTTATAAATCACTTAAGGCTTACACTTTTAAAATACAAGTTGATGCTTTATAATTATTGTACTTCAAATATTCCAGTTTTCCTCAATAAACTGGGCAAATTATATGTAAAATAACTATCTCAACAGCAACAAAAGATATTTAAGTCTGCACTTTACATAGAATCAGAATCTTGGAGCTACTAGTAGAAGGAACACAAGTGCTCATGTGGTTGAACCCCTTTAACATTTGACAACCAGTGTCAACATTTTTATTGACAACCAAAGAAGGAATTGTGGCCTGGGTAAACTAGTCCACTCAAGGCGACCAAAACCAGGTGCTGAGTCTCCCAGGCCAGTATTCTAGATCCTGCACTCAAGGTTCGGTCCACAATCGGGGAAGCATCAGCATCATCCAGGAGCTTTTAGAAATACAGAATCTCAGCTCCACCTCAGTCCTACGGAACCAGAACCTTCATTTCATCACACTCCCCAGGTGATCTGTATGCATGTGCATGTTCGAGAAGGTCTGTCCTAGAGCATCAAACTGCTCTGCTTTTGCTCTCCTCTTTGGATGATATAAAAGTTGGAAGCAAACACTCCACTAAGTACATTTAAAGGGCTTAAATATCTTCAGGTGGGAAAATGCTTCCACGCACTACTTGAACTATGCATCTTATTTTCAAAAATAGAAGAAATTTGACATTTTTAAGCCCTTAGTGTAATTCCAATGATAAACATAATGTCCTAGATATATATACTAATCAGGTGAGTTCTAGTGTGACTCATTTTAGAATACTTTAAATAAGTTACAGAATTACAGACTAGAATTACAGAAACGTTAGAATACTATATAATGTGTAGGATATAATGGTGAAACGTAAATTACCAAATAATTTCAAGGAATTATAATTTTTAAGCTCTCATGTTTAAAGTAAGATATTCATTCACCTCATTATTGCATAGCAAATGTTCTCAAAAGGCTTATTTTAAGAGATGACATTTTAGAGTGGTGCTTCTAAAATACGTAAATATTATTAAAACCAGTTTATTTTCTTAATCATTTTGACTGTATAGTCTGAAGGTTTGTTTAGAAAAATCTATGAAGAGAAATTCTTCTAAGAAGTAAAAAACGACTTGACCTTGGTTTAAATAACCATAATTCTGAATGAGCTAAAATGCAAGTGTTTATTACATAGAGAAATGCACTTCTAAATGTTGCTCAAATTCCAAATGGAAAAAAACCAGAGATTTCTTGTCTTTGATGCTCACTTCAAATACACTTTTGAACATTTTAAAACATGTTTTCTTAATTCAACCTTAAAAATGTTTTGTAAATCTTATCTGTTGTAAGGCCACCGTTTCCTTTTGCTTTGTTGACATTTTAATATATTTTCAACAAAGATTATACCAAATAAGGAAGAGATCCCACCCATGACTTAGTATGGGCTGCAACAAAATGACAATTCCCACCCAAATAATAATTCCCAGTCTGCTCACAAGTTTCTGAAAAGATACATTCTGAAAGCCAAATGAGATTTGAGGATCATTTCTTAACCTAAAAAAGTAAGTCTCCTTCATAATTATGATAGTTTATTCTGAAATCACATGAAATTGCCTGAACTTTAATTAATGTAAATACTTAAAAAGTATTTTCAAAAATATATGTGGTATTTTTAATTTTACAAAATCAACATCATTTTTAGAAGCACCAAGCTAATCTAGTCTGAAACAATTTATAATTCTATAACACATTTCCTTCTGAACAGTAACTAAGAATTTAAATGACATTTTAATTAAAAAAAAAAAAACCTGGGAAATATTCCAACCTTCTTTCTTCTCGATTGCTTTCCTCAAGTTTCTGTAGCCTTCAAAATCACGAGGCACAGTATTGGAAGGCCAAGCCAATGAAGGACAAACCAGACAGTAAAAAGCGAGAGTGATAAGGAGGTAAAAATGAAACATGAGCTTGAAGACTTTAAAATAAATTTTAAAAGATATCATCAAAGGACAATACACAGTAAAAAGGCAATACATTTTGTAAGAATAAAAAGTAAGTAGAAAAACAAGCAGCATTATATCTAAGAAGAATATATAGACTATCAGTTGAAATTATTTAGCAATAAAATGTAAAGTCTCAATTTATATAAATAGTAGGAGTGCTTCGATGCCATTGTTCTTTAAAATCTAAAATGAATCAATTTTCTCAGTTTCCCACAAAGGCCTACTTTCAATGATATCCTCTGCCTTTTAAATCTTTACAGAAGAACTTTTTATGGCATCATTAAAAAACTTCAAAAAGTAATGCCTTTATACCATATTATGAAATTACCATTAATACTACACACTAGAATACTACTTTTAAAACTTGTTTTCTATTTTAATATACTACATGTGAACATCACTACATCCAAAAAAATTCTATTTCAAAATTATACATGAAATGGTATTATGGTCAAATGAATATGATTGTTATGATATTAGTGAAAAATTTTAATTTTTATTAATTAAAATTAAATCTCATAATCTCACTGTACTAATTATTAAAAACTAACTACAAAAGGACGCCTAATGCAAAGGTGGCAATAAAATGGGAAATGTAGTACTTTCCATTAGTAAGATTATATTTTAATAAGAAAACTATAAAAAAAACTATAAGTATGTACTTAAAGGCTTTGAAATAAATGTAAAGAATATTGAATATGCAGAATTGGGCATCTTTACTCAATGGAATGTACTGAATGCCAGTATTTGTCATGTGGACAAAAGGATAGATGTACTAGGCTCTGCAGAAGCATATAGCAACTTTGATACATCCCACTTCTGCCCAGAATTCCAAAAGTATCTTCCAGAGTCATCAGTATTTTACAATAAGGAGACTGAGTCTTAGATATGAATTATCAAGCCAGTTCTTGTTTTAATTTTGTAACATACGTGGTGCTTACATGTGATTTTTGATTTTGGCCTGTGATTGTTTTTCTTATATACTTATATTACTGCTATTACAAGAATAGTCTAGCAATCTTTCTGAGAAAAATACATCAACAGAGTGATAGTCACCAGGGTTCAAAGGTCCAGTATAATGGCTAAAATAGAAAAGGAAAGCCATCGCCTAAGAAATCTGTGTTTCTAGAATTTCAACCTGACATCACGAAATACAAATATAATACAGTCTGATGAGTAAATGAAGTTTTTGGTTCTTTTACAGTGCAAGTCATTTAAAGCTAGATATCCAAAAACATGGGGATAAATGTGTGAATCATAGACTTTCTTTATCCATATACATAAAAAATGCAAAAATACTTCATTTCTAATCTAGGCTTATACTGATGATAATGAGCTATAATGGCTCAAAAGATGGGGTTCATTGGCAAACAGACCAAATTTTCTATTTTCAATACGAAGAGTTTTTGTTTGCCTTACACAAGAGAGTTATATTTAAAATCTACAGATGAAATGAGCTAAGAAGGAGTTAAACTTTAGATGCCTTCCCAATTGCCTTTTTAGAAAAGCTTTGCAATCAACAGTTCAAAAAGGCAATGGAGGGTCAGAGAATAAACTAGTAATCTGACACTTCTCCATAACTTAAAGGAATTTCAATTTTATTTTATTTAGTTCCATTACAATATTTTTATATGAGGGGGCGGTGGGGCAGGCAGAGAGGCAGGTACAAATCTTGTTAACCATTCTAAAATGTCTATGTAACTGAAAAGCAGGCAATATAGTCTATTCAATTATTCTTCCTTCTTTTCTTTTCTTTTCTTTTTTTTTAGAGTATGTTTTTATTGATTTTAGAGAGGAAGGGAGAGGGAGAGAGATAGAAACATCAATGATGAGAGAGAATCATTGATTGGCTGCCTCCTGTACAATCCCTACTGGGGATCGAGCCCGCAACCCGGACATGTGCCCTTGACTGGAATCGAACCCAGGACCCTTTTGTCCATAGGCCAACACTCTATCCACTGAGCCAAACCAACTAGGGCTCCCTTATTTTCTTATATGCCCTTATTTTCTTACTATCTTCACCTATTTTACAGATCAACACAAAGGTAGAAGAGCAATCCTTAAAACGCCACATATCAACTATTGGTTGTAGCTTTGACAAAGACTCTGGTGCCAAAGAGGGTAAAACTTGCGTGTAAAACGGGACTTAGGACGTCTACCTTGAACACAAATGCCGCTCACCTAAGAATGGCCCAGTTGCTGCTCTTCCTACCAACACTTACAATGTCAGAGGCCCCATAGCCACTGAAACCAAAAACTAACAGCACAAAACAAAGTAAACTAAAAGACATGGAGCTTCTAAAGAAAGTGTGGATTCAGTGGGGAGGGAAGAAAGCAGCTATGAGAACCCAAAGGTTGGGCCCCGGGCAGGTTGGGAACTCTCAGCCAAAAGGTGGTAATAAAACAATTCTTTCCCACATGACTGGATTTTTTTTTTTTCTTGATGGGGTTGCTGCCCCAAATTCTAGTGTTTGGATTAACGTTTCCTCTTGCAAAATTACAGACATCCCTAGAAAAGAAACTTACTGGCTATAAGTCATTTCCACTGGCATGAATTCCTTTTGTCAGATGGCTTCGCTCCCAAGTATGAATTTAAAGAAATGAGAAGAAAGCAGATGGTTTTTAAATTGGGAGTCGTTTGGAGACTTACATGAGAACTGACTGTGTAATGGACGCAGGGATTGGGGCAGCAGGAGGACACAGAAAGTCAGTAGATGGGAATAAGAAAAAACAACTAAGGCAGAAAT
>NW_005370683.1:609982-642409 GCF_000412655.1 Myotis brandtii
TGAAGGTGAAAGTTTCTTTCCCTTCTTATCTTTTCCTATTCCCTTCTGACTTGCTTTTGCCACACTATAGAATGGGTAAAATCATTTTGTGTGAGTTGGGAAACCTGGACACTATGTATTTATAACACTTTCTGGAGAAAAATTAGTCCAGTTCCAAACAATTTTTAATTGAATTTACTGTATATGTAAGATTGAGGCAGAACCCAAATTTTGTAATGTCTCTCTGATAAGTAAAATAGACCTGAGGCATGTAACACAACTCGACCAAAATCAACATATCCATCAAGTTCCTAAGGAAGACTGTCACTCACTTCAGTAAACCTGGTGTCCTTCTCAACGTTTCTGGAAATCTTTGTTTATTACTTGTTTTAACCTGTAGCAAACCCTTTGGCTAAAATGAGAGCTTACCTGCATTTTAAAAATAGGAAGATTACATGCAGCTAAAAGTTATTTGGATCTATAGCTAAAAGTTATTGATGGTGAACAAAATCTTTATCAAACCTAGGAAAATAGTACTGGTTTTCATTTTTTAATCCACAACAACGTTTGAATCGTGTGGTAAAAAAAAAAATTCTATTAAATTTAACAAATTTATGTTTGTGGTAAAGGAAATTCATAAACTGGTTCCAAAGGCTTTTACAGTGGTACAGTCTGTGGTACACAAGAAAAATTTTCTGGGTTCACACTACATTATATAGGTTTCTGTTTTACAAAGACACACTAACATGTGTGTGAAAATGCTTTATAAAGCATTTTGAAAAACACTTATAGGAGTTATTAATTTTAGTAAGTATTAATTTGTTGCTCTAATTCTAAGCTATCTTCCACTTTTTTCCACAGATTAAAATAATATCTCTCAATTTATCTGGCTTATTTTTCTCCTCAAAAATTTTTTAAATATCATACCACTTTTGTTAGGAAATAACTTTTTTCCCCCCACTTGTATTTTTATGTTTAAATCCAGTTGTTTGGTGAGTTCTTCCTAGTATTAAATCTGCTATTATTTTTACCTTAATAATTATTATATCTAAAAGAATCACTGAAATTATTAAATAATTTTTATCTTGGAAGTAGTTAAAGTTCCATAGTAAAGCAACAGAGACAAATCTTAATAATAAAATGTTTTTCCTTTAATATTATTTACCAGTCAAAATGCTTACAACTCTGCATTGTCACAAAAATAACCTGCATCAGAGGTATTGATTTGGGATTATCTATGATCACTGCAAGAATGTCAAAAAAGCCTATGTTTCTATTGGGACCCCTGACTCTTTTCATTTATTTATATCCAACAGGTGATACAGTAACATTTCTAAATTTAACTCAAAAGAACAGAAGAGAACATTGAGAAATGTACCCTTGGTTGTACTTATTATTCATGAACACAAACCACCTAATCCTTTAAAAATAAGTCATAACCTTTGACATTGTGACCAACAACAGAATTAGATTTTATAAGTAAATTGTAAGGCATGTGCATAAGTCTCATTTTGTTGGGTCACAGTGTTTTTGATAATTCTATGATCATTATTAATTGCTCTGCATAAGAGGGAGTCATTATATATATGTTTTTTACTTGATTTCAGAGAGGAAGAGAGAGGGAGAGATAGAAACAGCAATGATGAGAGAGATCATTGGTTGGCTGCCTCCAGAACACGCCCTACTGGGTTATGAGCCACAGTCAGGGCATGTGCCCTTCTCTGGAATTGAACCTGGGACCCTTCTGTCTGCAGGCCGATGATCTATCCACTGAGCCACACCAGCTAGGGCATTATTATATATTTCTTAATGCTGCCATAATCAGCCTCCATGAAAAACACCTGCTAAGACATCAGTATCTTAAGAATGCAACTTCAATTGCAATGCCTTCTAACTACAGATGTGTAACTCCTTGCTTTAATTATTTTAATAATTCCTGTTTAACTCAAGGACACAAGCAGAATTAATATGAAGAATTTTACCTCCAATAACTTTGACTAACTGTTTTTTTCATAGAAGAAATGCTGGTTGCCTAAATAAATTTCTAAATAAACTGAGCAAAGCAGTAGGTAGACTATATGTCAATAATAATTCTACAAAGTGCATCCCCTGTAACAAACATTTGATAAACAAGATAGCTGTACTTCCTTTTGAATATCTAGCCAAAAATGCTTAAAATTATTTTGACTGGCAAGTTCAAAATATATTTGACTGCACCATAGAATCCATATGCAAACATGTCAAGAATTTATGAGTATTTAACCACTCACACACTACCAATGGTCAAATTTTTATTTTTCTCCTCTTCTTTGCACCCAGTTGATTTCAGAAGGGAATATTATCAGGATGCAAGGAAAAGAAAACCTAGAACAGTGGTGAAAGGTAAATAATTCTTTATTGGAAGATTTAGGTAATAAATAACTGTCACATAATCAAATTGGAAGCCCGACAGAAAATATTTAAGAAACCAAATAATATTAAGTGACAGCCTGATGGATGAGTTTAGCCTTTAGTTAAACTAATCTAGACAGGAACTACAATGTGTCCATGAGATTATTTAATCGCATTAGAAAATGGGGGGAAAAATGAAAACACTGAGTCATAATGATACAGCAAGCTTTGCAGAAAAGAAAGATGAATGGAATGCAAAAGCAGCTATCTGAAGAAATAATAAAATAGTCTCTAATAGTAACTTTACCTTGTCGCAGTCTAAATAAAATTCATTACCATAATATCATAATTTAACTTTTTTACATACAAGTAGAGATAAACTATTAGAAGCATAATTATAA
This sequence comes from Myotis brandtii, assembly GCF_000412655.1. NCBI lineage: Eukaryota > Metazoa > Chordata > Mammalia > Chiroptera > Vespertilionidae > Myotis > Myotis brandtii. The sequence goes on from NW_005370683.1 coordinate 612,754, forward strand.
TTGTCAGCTAATTTAAATGGCACTTTATTTACTAATATATTTATGAGACTATGTATACTCACTGTAATCACAAATTAAAATATCCTGGAAAGTAAAAAAATAAATAAAAAATAGGGATTCATAGACCAGTGATTTTAAAACACTACCTTTTTTTCTTCTTCTTTTCTTTCCTTTTCAGCTTCTCTAAATCTTTCTTAGCTAGGTCTATAATTTCGATGGTCTCCTTGTCTGAAGATAGTATAGCAGGAGAGAAAGATGATGGTCCACTGAAATACGGTGATCTTGCTGTGGCTCTTGTCAAGTTCTTCCGAAGGTTCTCATTTACCGCTTCACTTTCTAATAATTTTGCCCTAGTGAATAAAAACATATTTAAATAGGAAACATTTTTTATTGTGGCAAAAATACATCACATAAAATTTTCCACACTAACCAGTTTTGCACCACCAAGTATATTAACACTGTTGTTGCAACCACTGTCATTATCTATCTCCAGAACTTCATCTCCAACTGAAACTCTGTACCCATGCAGCACGAACCCCTCATTCCCCTGTCTTCCCAGTCCCTGGCAGCCACCATTCTACTTTCTGCCTCCACGAAGCTGACTACAGCAGGAATACATAGGCATTTTAAATGAGTTGTTTTGCATGCTAAAAAAATATTTCCAAAATGTCTTTCAACATTGCTACAAGGTAGGTTTTATTTTTAAATAAATGTGTCCACAAACATTAATGTGTAGGATATTTTTTAATTCCCTGGTTGTATGATTACAAATTTGAAATCACACTCTTCATGCTCAAAAGTGCCAAGAGCAATTAGATTGCTTGCATTCTGGCCACTAGGCATTAGTTATCCTTGCTTTGCAAAGCCATCATTTAAACTTAACCTACGCAAGCAGCATGGTTCCCAACCTTTCAGTTCCTCATTCATCAAGCTATAATAGCATTCCCAAATCTTTGCAAAGAACGGTTAGTCAAAGTTGCCCCTAACTGTCTGAGAGACATCTGGCTCCTGAATATGTCATGGGAAAAGATGATATCTCCAAGGAAACCTGAGTCTGATAATTGAAAGAATTCTTTTGTTTGCTCAAGTCATTCTACTAATGACAGGAGAATAATGAATGTCCTGTCAGTAATAGGCAAAACTACAGAATGATCCTGGATTTAAGACTAAAAGAGATTCAGAGAGTCCTCCAGGCCAGTCCCTTTATTTTGATTTGATAGAAACCATCAAGAACACAGTTCTCTACTTCAATATAATAGATTTCCAAGGACAATTGGCAAAGGTGACTGAGACAGGGCTGTAAAAAGAAAATGCTACTTACTACACTCTACCTCAAAACTGTAATACTAAGCATTTTTGCCAGAAGTGCAAATATTTCAGAGAAAAATGCTAGATTATTTGCAACTATTAAAGCTCTCAAAGGCATAGTCAGCTCAGTGTTTTTTTCATTACCTACCGAAATTATTCATGACACTGTTGAAACCAGCTAGAGACAGAGTGTATAGAAATCAATGAATATATGTTTCAAGTTAGTGTCCTACCAATTTTTAATGAAATTGTTTAATTATATATCTGGTGTCATATGTGAGCAGAAAAATATAATATTTTCAACTGGTTAAATAGCTATGTACAAACTTATAGGTTAAGTGACTTCAAAATTATTTTAAAATCATAAATATAATAATGTCACTTTTAAAATAAGAAGGCAACTGAAGCCCTGACTGGTATACTAGGTGGTTAGAGCATCGACTTGCACATCAAAAGGTCGTGGGTTTGATTTCCAGTCAATGGCACATACCTGGGTTGCAGGTTCAATCTCCCAGCCTCAGTTGGGGCATGTGTGGGAGTCAACCAATCAATGTGTCTTTCTCACATCAATGTTTCTCTCTCTTTCTCTCTCCCTCACCTTCCACTCTCTCTAAACAATCTTTCTAAAAATCAATGAACAGACTATCTTGAGGTAAGAAAATACAAAAAAAGAAAATACAAAAAAAGAAGGCAACCAAAGTATAAAAACTCAGCTTAACTATAATAACTCAAAGTCAAAATTTATACTTTTCTGTATTTTCAATATCTATCACAAAGCTTGGGTGCATAATGATGAATATTTATAATAAATGAAAATATAATAAATGAACTGTCAATAATGATCTGTATTTTAATTGGCTGATTTATATAATAGTCAGACAACTTGTGTTTTTATTTTAAACTAGAGGCTCAGTGCACAAAATTCATCACTCAGAGGTGGGGGCGGTCACTCAGCCTGGATTGCGAGAGGGTGCAGGCCAAGCCGAGGGACCCCACTGGTGAACGATCGGGGCCTGGGAGGGATGCAGACGGTTGGCCAGCCAGGGAGAGATTGCGAGAGGGCTCTGGGGCATGTCCAGCCTGTCTCGCTCAGTCCTGATCGGCAAAACCCCAGCAGCAAGCTAACCTACCTGTCGGAGCGTCTGCCCCCTAGTGGTCGGTGCACGTCATAGCGAGTGGTTGAGTGGCCTTAGCATATCATTAGCATATTACGCTTTGATTGGTTGAACAAACGATTGGATGACCAGACACTTAGCATATTAGGCTTTTATTACATAGGAAGTTTGCATTTGGTAGGGGCATAGTCAATGCTTCTTCAATATTGGTGCTGATTAAGGCGAAAACCTTTAGGGCTCATCTCCACAAATCCCATGCTACATTAGCAGAACCTGATTTCTTTTTCATGGGCTGTAGAGAGAGAGCCTCTTTCCCTTCACACTCACCCACCCATCCACTAGTTGCTGCCTGCATTTCATTTAACAGGAGACTAAGCAGTGAGGCATGAAAGGAAGTACCCAGACTTCCCTGGGAAGGAGGTGGCTGAGGGCTTGCCTCTCAGCTCTGTTATTCACTAAATCTTGGACCATTCATCTCTAAAAGCCTCCACTGTTTCCTCTGTAAAATGGAGATGAAAAATATATACTTCCCTAGAATTATTGTGAGGATCAATCATACAATGAATTTAAAACTCACCTGACTGATAATGCATTTAACAAATAATAACTAGTTTATCAAAAAGTTGCTAACAATATAATCATCTAACATAAAGGATTCGTTAAATCAATTAAAAACAGAAGAAAGTACTATACAAAACCATGCAAAAATCATGTTAGAAAAACAGTAGCATTTTTTAAATGCTCATAAAAGCTAGTCAAATTTCAAAGAATAGATAGCAAAGCAATATATATATCCTGATATCAATTTTGCTAAAGTATATGTTGAAAAAATATTGAAGAGATACACCAAATGTTAACCTCCGTTATAGAAATGGTAGGAATGTGGTTTTAATTTTGTTTATACTGTCTTATATTTTCAAAATTTTCTACAAAAAATATAAATCCCACCAAAATAAGAGTTGATTAATTAGTGACTATTGTTATTTCACAAAAAAATAATATGACATGTAAGTTATTAAAAGATAACTGGTATTATTTTACAATTAGAATGATAGGACTTGAAATATATACATTTCCAAGTGACAATATATAAATTTGTGTTAAGAAGCTGTGAATAAATGTCTTCCTAAGACCAACTTTTGATAGAAGTATGAATTGGAGCAGGATTTAGTAAATAAAAGCAGAATGTGCGAACTTGGACATAAGTACTGATAACATGTCAGATCCTTACAGTACTTTTGAATTTAAGAACTTTTATATCCCATGGTTTTATTTGCGCCCCATAATAACTCTCTGAAACTAGCAGGTATGACCTCATTCTTACAGATGAATTAAAGCTCAGAGATGTTAGGTAACTTTCCCAAGGACACACTCTTAAGAAATAGCAGCTTTCATTTCAAACCAAGGAATCCAATTTAAATCCAAAGCTCATTTATGCTTATCCCATGTGTAAATCATGTTTATGTTATAAATTACAGTGCTGGGACTCTACAGGATTACTCCTCAGGAGTGGGACACCCCTAATTAAAGAACCATCAAAGAAAAGTTGGGAAAGTGGAACAAGCTGCTCATCTACACCAGGAAAGATTTGATCACTGATTGATCTCTGTTCGCTAAATGGCTTAAAGAATGGTCTTGCCCTAGCCGGTTTTCTCAGTGGTTAGCACATTGGCTCCCAGACTGAAAGGTCCTGGGTTTGATTCTGGTCGAGGGCAGGTACCTGGTCTGGGAGCCAATCCATGTGTCTCTCTCACATCGATGTTTCTCTCTCTCTCTCTGTCTCTCCCCCTCCCTTCCACTCTCTCTAAAACTCAAAGGAAAAACCATCCTCAGGTGAGGATTAACAAAAAACAAAGAATGGTCCTAACTCGAGAACTAGAAGGAAGATATTCAGTCACTGGGAGGGTGGAAATGACCGCATCAGTCTTCTAGGAAATAGTACCACTAGTGAAGCCATTTGTCCAATGGAGAGATCAAGCTTAGGTAAGGCCTTAGAATAACAGCGTGGAAGAGAGGAAACAGCACAATAACCAGAGCAGGGGATCAGCCTTCATTGTAGGCCAGTGCCGAGGAAATGAAAGAAAAGCAGGCTCGGAGCAGGAGGAGAATCTTCAGGAACTGAAAAGCAGATATCGGGTGTGTCTCAGGGGATGGTAAAGACGGGTGCTACAGGATGAAGAAAGACACGTTTTGGGCAGTAGGCAGGAATGAGCACTGCCAACACAGGATGGAATTGCAGGCCCAGCTTGGGGGCTGACCAGAACCAGTACCCAGTGGCCCAACGGTCTCTGCCAAAAAGGTAAAGCTTGGAGACATGTCTACAGAAAAAAAGTAACAGTTAATAGAGTCACTCTATCTGTTGCCACATCAGATGTCTGTTCATTTGGTTTTTTTTGCTTTTGAAACATTTAAGGGATCCAATGTGCCTAGTAGAAGCAAGAACAGTGGAAACATTACTCTTCTCTGTTTAAGAATTGTTAGAATAGCCCAGCCAGTACGGCTCAGTGGTTGAACGTCAACCTATGTACAAGGGGGGTCACAGCTCGATGCCTAGTCAGGGCACATGCCCAGGTTGTGGGCTCCATCCCCAGTAGGGGGCGTATAGGAGGCAGCCAATTGGTGATTCTCTCTCATCAATGATGTTTCTATCTTTCTCTCCCTCTCCCTGCCTCTGTGAAATCAATTAAAAATATATTTTTTAAAGTTAAAAAAAAGAATCTCTAGAATAGTCAGAGGAAGAGAAAGGGAAAGAGAACACAAATACAAGATGGAGACGTGTTGGGGTAGCTGTGAAACATTTCCCGCTTGGTTATTTTCTGCAAATGTGTACAGAAATGAGATCTGAGCTACTTAGATGCTCCCCATGGAGCTGACTGCAAGAGAAAGTAGCTGAGCCATCAGGACAAACCATGGAACCTGAACAGACTATAGAAATGATTAGTGTCCCTGACCTTCTTTTCAATCCCTATTCCCGCAGTCTGGGCTCAGGCGATGACATTCCTTTTACTGGTTTCTATCATTCCATTTACTACATGTAAGTTCTCCACCTAGACTGTGAACTCCTTGTTTATGTCACTTGCTCAGTCATGGCATGGTGCCTGATACATAATATAGTGAGCATTTGTAGTACGTGTGTGAAATGTGAGTGATGAATGAGCCTCTGTACCAGAGAGGCAGGCAAAGTGGTAGGGATGCAATGATTCACACATAAGGTGTAGCTGGAAAAGCAAAAGGGAACCGGAGTGATCAGAGATTTTTTAAAATTAGAGATGAGCCCTAGCCGATTTGGTTCAGTGGATAGAGGTCAGCCCGCAGATTAAAGGGTCCCGGGTTCGATTCTGATCAAGAGCATGTACCCCTCTCCCTCCTTTTCACCCTCTCTAAAAAAAATAAAAAAAAATCAATGAATAAATATCCTTGGGTGAGGATTAACAATAACAATAAAAAATTAGAGATGACTCATTGATGATGATGGTGAGGGAAGGCACTAAAGATCACTACATCCACATGCCTGTCCTGTGTGTCAGGTTAGGTAAGTTCCCATGAGGGTGTGACAACCAAAGCAGGAAGATAACATGGGGACATAATATGGGAAGAGATGGAAGGAAAGTTGTTTGGGAAGTGACATTATGGAAAGGCAAGTACCTATTCCCCTAAAGTTAACCTGACCAAAGGGCAAAAATATCACCGTGAACAATGACTAAACAGTAAACCCAACAGCTAGCAATATTACTGCACTGAAAACCCCAAAATGTGCATTATATCTTACAGACCATGAACTGTACCTGAGATCTTCAATTTCTTTGATATAACTGTGAATCATATTACTAATCTCCTCATTCCCTTCCCCTGCAAGATAAAACATGAAGTTCAGAATTTCCTTTAAATTAAAACTTCAACAAAACAGAATGGGAGAAAAACACTAAGTTACAGAAACAAATTAATAATGCTTTAAAACACAAGTCCTACAGCCAATTTTCCACCCTTCACTACACAAGCAGACAGCAAGATAAAATAGCAAAGTAAAGGGCACATTTTGTTCCTGTAAGAATGTATTATTTACAAATTAAGCATTTAACTGAACATCATGGATTGTATATTTCTACTTCGTTGTACACAGATTGACATTTCTACTTCAAATGTTCGAGATAATGAATGAACACAAAGAATGTGCCCTGCTCTCCCGAGGTGAACCCCTTACTCGTCCCACCCTACAGGCTTACCTGCTCTGGCAAGAACCTGGTTGGCCTGATCACTGACAAGCTGGGTGATTCTGGTCCTCAGTGCATCAACCGTCTCCTGCATGGCTTTAATTCTGACACGCAGGTTGTTATTCTCAGTCTGTAGCATAGCATTCTCATGAAACATGTCATTGATGCTTTCCACTCCCTCCTCATCAATTATTCTTTTACCCTAGAAAAGAAAAAAAGATGTCCCTGTTGGTTGAGGAGCCTTAAATACACAAGAGATTTGTTTAAGGCTATCACAGGGCTATGCAGTTCTACAACCAAGAGCCCTTTGTCTCAACAGCCTCAAGGAAAAAGTGATCCTTTTACTCTACAGCATCCCTCCGTGGCAGTTCTGTCACTGAAGAAATCGATTGAGCACTGGCCGGTGTGGCTCAGTTGGTTGGAGTGTTCTTTGGGGTTGTGGGTTCCATTCCCAGTCCGGGCACATACCTCGGTTGCAGTCAGGCCTGTTCAGGAGGCAACCGATGGATGTTTCTCCCCCTTCTTCCCTCTCCAAAATCAATTTAAAAAATAATAATAAATTGATTGATTAAATAGGAAGCCTTTTGAAACAGGTTGATAGATAGACTAACCATCATTAAAGGCTACCCACAAGGAAAACTAGAGAATTCTACCTTTAAAAGGAAGGAGACCACTATCATGACAGGCAGGAGGCTCCAGAGAAACACGTGTGCAAGGCAACACAAAAGGCATCACTGTGTGCACAAAATGTATCACAAAATGCAAAGTCAAACCCAGTAGCTTACTGTTTTGTACTCCATGAGCTCCATCTGAAGCCGTGTGATCTCACTGCGGAGTGCATTGATCTGCTGACTAGCTCTGTCCTGATTGACCATCACCTTGTTCTTGATATTTCTAGCTCGATTGGCATATTTGAGGGTATTTAAAGTTTCCATAAAATCTCTGTCTGAAGGGCTGACACATGCTATCATGATTGTTTGGCTGAAAGTGACAAAGAAGAATTAGGTTTACAGATAAAAGCAAATAAAACACTGAAATCATCACTTTTTAAATTCCTGCCTTTTGAATAATATCTTCTCTTTGAGATACCAAAATATTGAGACTGATAACTTAAAAATAAAAGCAAATGTAAAAGCCCCTATGCTTTATGACTATCTTAAAGAAAATGAATTTATATCCTTCTTTGATCCACAATGTTTTGAGAAAGTATAATAAGTACATATATTTATTTCTCACCTCTTTACAAAAAAAGAGTTGAGGCAATGCACACAGAATAATTCTAAAACTTAATCTACTTATGTTCCAAACTGAAATTCAAAAATCATTTCTTTCATTATCTACTTAATATTTGAGGATTTAAAATTTTTTCTTTTTATTTAATCACTTGTAACCTGATTTTTGTTGTCAGCAAAAAATTTGCACTAAAATCCTATCACCTGAACAAGTGTATAGTATATCCATATGTTATAAGAAACATCATTTGTGATTGATTGGTCAAAGTTCAGGCCAGATTACACAGGAGAGATGGGAAACATTACTTTACAGTAATGATGAATTGCTTTACCAACCAAAGAATAGAATAGTAAAATGCTTAGTATGCCCCAGCTATTATGTCTGTCAATGAAACAGACAAGGACATTCCAATGGGCACTGATGCTGAAAGAGCGAATTTACCCACCTCAGTAGGGAATTCATGCCCATCAATTCTAATCAATCACCTCCTAGTCTCCTGCTTCCACTCCTGCCTTCTGCCTTCCCCCAATAATTTCAACACAGCATCCTAGTAACCCTTTCAAAAGACATCCCATTCCACCCATCTTTTTCCCTTTATTGACTGTTGCTCATCCTTATTTATCCTCACTCTTATTATTATTCAAGGCTCTACTCAGGTATCATCTCATCCAAGAATCCAACCCTCATCTGACTGTACTTTTTCTCTCTGCTTCCTCATATCCCTTACATATCTCTTTTTTATTGGTTATATTATTATTATTATTATTATTATTATTATTTTGAAATTTTATAGATGCCAGCTCTTACACCCTAAACTCCAGGGGTCAAGAATCATCAACTTTTATTTATCAGTATATTTTGCATAACACAATATTTGGAACATACTAGGCCATTAATAATTGTTTGTGGAGTATGTCACGTGCACATAATATTTATTTATTGGACATCTGAAAGTTAAGATAATTTATGCACCTCTAGTTCTCTTTTGATGAAGAAGATAAGGTAATCAAGTAAGAGTAATGGTTATAGACACTGTTTAGAGAACAGGACTACTCAAAGTATAGACCCCAGTCCAATGCCAGTCTGCAAACTATTTGAAAACAGTTCATAATAAGTATAGAAATGAAAAATAAGTGTCTTAAAATTTTGCAACATTTGAAATTGCTATAATCAATGAACTGACTGAATAGAGTATAGATCAGTTCCAGTGTTTTTGAATTCACATGGTAAGTCACAAATGGGGCAAGCTGAGTACAGTCATGCACAATATTAACCTGCCACAAATTTGGGGTGGAGGAGGAAAAGAACTTGTCCTTGAAAAGCATTGGGATCAAGTGCTTAAGGAGAATGGGGCAAGTCAAGAATGAGAGGTGCTAAGATCTATTATACAGGGAAATGGTCATTAAATAAAATCCAAAAGATACATATTCAAAAATGGTTGTGTTTATGAAAAGCTCAAAAGAAAACATTAAAGTTGTTTACTTTTAAAGTTTATATAAAGCCACATATCTGTCTTAAACAAAACCATACCATTTATATTATTATGCTATATATCATATATTATTATATCATATACCATATTATATTATGCATTAGGGAGGAAATGCATTGCAATGTTAACAGAGTTACTTGTAAATAGTAGAAATGTAACTGATTTTTCTCATTCTTTATATTTTTCTGCACTTTTCAGAATTTTTGCTATAATCTTGTTATAACTTTATAAATGTATAAAATCCAGCTTCACTTTTAAAAATAAAAGTCACCAGACTGTGCACAAAAATATATGCAGCTTGTGTCCAAAAATATCTTTGACCTAACTTTTCTTTTAAGATAATTTATACAAATGTCACAAAATGAAGGTCTTCTATTCCCCAAAGCTTATACAAAGTGCAATGCTTTTAAGTTGAGTTCAGTCTTAGAATTTTAAGCAGGAATTGATGCTCACTAAAGAGGTCTTCTTGTTTGAAGAGTTACCAGCTAGTTAGGAAATGGATGAGAAGAACCTGAGATTCTTTAGCTTGAAAACACTGAAATAGACTCTGTTAACTATAAAAGAATAAATTAAAATGTAACAGCTATCTAAAACTTGCTGAATTGTACTGTTTGAATTTAAATGCCAAAAATGTTTCTACTCATAAAGCCAATGTGTTGATGTTTATAAAAAGGAATGCATTATAAAATCATGTGTTTAGCTGATGAAATATCAGAATAATTCAAAATATGAAAAGGGAGGGAATATCAGTGATGCTAAGTTCATAAACAGCAAATACCCTGACATTTTTAAGTTTTTCCACATGCAAAAAAAAAGTTTAACTTTTAGGAGACTTTGTAAAATAGTATAAAGCATATTTAAATTACTTTGTGTTTACTTAGACCGCATTTATTTTCCAACAAAATTGTATTAGGCATATGCTACGTGACAAGCACTTAAGCAGAAACAATGATAAAGTAGAAAGAGCACTTGCTATGGACTTCATTTACAAGCTAAGTGACTGTGAATCAATGACTCTCTGAATTTCAATTTTCTTATCTACAAAATAGGAATAATAATACCTAGTTCAAGGGAGGTTGTAAGGACTATGTGAAGGAACAACACAGAAAGCCTCACACATTTTAGGTAGTTAATAATTATTAGTTCCTCATCCTATCAATTTGCTTTATAATAAAACCAGTTTTCATAAGTTGCTTTACAAACTTACATTAATAATAATGGGTAACTGAAATTCACAAATACGGATAATCACGTATGCATACCTGTTACCCCCGAGGGAATCCTGGAGCAGTCTTGTCAGCTTAGAATCTCTGTAGGGGACATGGGTGGCCCTCTTGCTCTTGTCTCCCAATGCACTTATTACATTGCCAAGTGCCAACTAAAAGAGAAAGACAGGAAAATGATAAAAATGTACTAATTATAACACTTTTAAATAACCAAGGCTTATAGAGAATAGTATGGAGACATGACAGAATTGAAAACATTCAGGTCTGGGTTTGTGGTTTTTTTTTTACATTTATATTTTGAAGTATGACCTAAACCTCAAAGTTTTCTCTATTAACTATTAAAAACTGACATAAAATTTGACTAAAACTGACTCAAAATTTAGTACTACATATATTCATAATTCACAAATACTTAAACTTCTATTCAGAAATTTTCTTTAGAAATAAATAAAGATTGGTGACTTTTAACCATCCCTAGAATTATCAGACCATCAGGTTGTGTCCCCAGAAAACTGTCAATTCATGTTGCAAATTCTTCTCCTCCGCTCAATGAAGAAATAAAATGTTTAAGTAGTTCAACAGTTTCATAACACTATCTTGTTGAAATACAGCTACCTTGTGGGAAAACAAACGCTCCTTGAACCAATATAAACATATCACTATGATTCCTCTGAAAAAGGTATTCCTAATGTAAGTACGGCTGTCTTTAGAAATACAATGACTCTATGAGCTAAGCATCCAATATTGAAAGGAAGTATGTCAAATCACAGAACTCTTTAGTCACTCCTCCTGCCACCCCTACTGCCTTTCTTGCTGTCACTGAACTAGCCCCCACAGCATAAGCATTAGCCTAAATGTGGGTCACACTTCCCTTCAGTGATGCAAACATCTCTTCCCATGTCTTTGTTAGGGCCAACGGAGCATGGCATTCGCATCACACTGTCTCCTTGCCCCTCTCTCCCAGAGAGGCTACAGTTTGAACTACTGGCCGCACTGAAACTTGACCAGATATAGCTGAACATGCTTCAGTAGCCTAATCAGGAAAACAGACCAGTGGCTTTTGCCTTTTCCTGATAGAACAAATGTAAATACCACCATTATTTTATCTCCTAAAAAATTCAGAACAATACACAAAATTCAGGACCCAGGTCACTCCCTTAAACACAAAATCCAACCATATGGTGGGAGCATCAAGATGGGTATCAAGATGGAGTTGGGAGGTCTGGCTCTGTCTAATCAGCCTCAATTGTCAATTCCCCACAGAAGGGTTGTCATCATCCAGGAGCAAATATTGGGTAATGGCAAAATAGGGACATGTGATTGGAGGCCCCAGCTCTAGGGAGGGAAGCAAAGCAGAAAACACTTGCCCTGATGATGTGAGCATCACAGAAGTATGTCATTACATTTATGTAGGAACAAATGTCCAATTTTATAATGAAGTCAATAAGAAGAAAAGATTTATTACACAAAAAGTTACTCTAAAATTTTTTTCTTCCAACCCTGGCCAGTGTGGCTCCGTCGTTGAGCGTCATCCCATGCATCAAAAGATTGCCGGTTGATTCCCAGTCAGGGCACATACCCGGGCTGCAGGCTCCATCCCCAGTAGGGGGCGTGCCAGAAGGCCCCTTTCCTTTCCTCCTCTCCTTTCCTTCCATATAACAGAGACTTTATGCTAATAAACACAAGGTGTTTTCCGATAAAAAGCACCACTAGGTGGCAGGGTATTAAAGTTAATTCCTATTATGATCTAAAAAGTTCTCATTTTGAAAAAATCTCCTAAAAAACATTGATTATAGTTCCCAAAATAAAGTGACTGTCACAAAATGTGAGCAAAAAAATGTTACTTTGAAAATCATCCTGTGCCATAATAAAAATTAAATGTTGATATTGACGAAATGTTTTTAAATGTGGAATTTTGTAACTCCCTTCCACAATATATACTATTTTCTGAACATATCACAAATTTTAATCCAACTAAATTTACATACATGAAGAGAATTTGAAATGTGAAAGACTAAAAAATCATGAGGAGATCAAAATTCAGTGCATTATGCCTAAGCTTACGAGTTTATTGTAACTCTCATTTCTCAGCTTAGTGCATGAAGACTTTCCACTTGGGTATTAAGTATTACAAAAGAGAAAAGAACAATGGAACATCTCTGACGTATTCTCAGCACACAGCCTCGGTCTTAGTCTTACGAGTCCACAGTTGATGGAAATGCCTTCTTTTGCCCTCTCGCCTGTGGCTCCAGTTCGCTTCAGTCTTTCTGATCCTGCCAGATCAACAAAATGGAACTTTGCAGTCAGGGTTTCAAATTCATTCATCTGTGATGATTCAGAAATCACCTTGTTATCAGTAGCATTTTCCTGCAATTGAGGACAATAATTGAAAATATTTTTATTAATGTGACACTAAATATCTTCTAACCCCTTTACACACACACACACACACACACACACACACACACGCACACAGAGGCATATAGCCAAATAATTATAAATGCAAAAATGTCTGCTGGCATTAGAAGCTTACAACAAAGTCAGAAAGAAACTTGACAGTCAGAACCCAGGTGTTATGAACTAAGATTTTGCTTATATTAATAAAAGAACACCTATAGCACACAGTCCTCAAAAGCAAAGCATCTCGGGTGACTACCTCCATCACCACATGGCCACAGCTTACTTTCCGGCTGCCATAGACACATATCCAAACGTTTATTTCAAAACCTTACACAGTTAGCCAGCTTCAGCTTAAACAGGATCAGAGACATCTCATTGGGAAACAAACTAAATGTGGTTCAAATGTACTCTTCTCCTGGGATTTATGTGATCTTAGGGAAAAGATGACTGAAAGTTTAAGAAATCAGAACTAGTGCCCTAGCCAGTTTGGCTCAGTGGATAGAGCATCGGCCTGCGGACTGAAGGGTCCCGGGTTCGATTCCGGTCAAGGGCATGTGCCTTGGTTGCAGGCACATCCCCAGTGGGGGGTGTACAGGAGGCAGCTGATTGATGTTTCTCTCTCATCGATGTTTCTAGCTCTCTGTCCCTCTCCCTTCCTCTCTAAAAAAATCAATAAAATATATTTTTTTTAAAAAAGAAATCAGAACTAGTAACTCACAGCATCTATTTGGGGACACATTCTGGTTTGACACAAGTGGATGGTAAAAATGGCATGTGAGCGAGAGCTCTGAACATTCATCTGCGTGCTAGCTGTGGTCCGGGATAAAGCACCCAGCTTCAAACACTGCATCATCTGGGGGGGAAGAAAGAACAACGTTTAAGCAAGATACCATACAATCGGAAGTCTGAGCTAACGCTAAAACCCACTATGTTGAGGGATGTAAAGGATGTGGAATTTCATATTATTTTAGTTACATGCACTTTTTGAGCTGAACTTCTTAGTATAATAGCGTATTATCTTTTAAATAGGAGAAAACACTGAGATTCCATTGTTTGCCTTTTGCTGACATTTGCAGCTTTTATTCCAAACTGTTACAGTGGAACACTTGGGAACAAACTGAGCAAAATCTTGAATTACTCAGGCTACTCTGTATCGTCTGTCAAAATATTTTTGTAACTTTTCTTAACAGTCTCCCTTTAGGAGCCATGGTAAAATCCTATATATGTGAAGGCAAAAGGTGCAAAAGGATTGTGGTCACAGCCTTCACCTTTAAGGACCGAACTCTCTTTTGCTAGCTGTGAAAGAAAACTATATATACATTGCCTTGGACTCTTTTGATGCTACAATAAATGAATTGACTTTATCATAGCTGTGACATTTTTAAGAATAACATCCTGATATAAAATATATGAGGAAAAAAGGCAAGATTTTTACAAGATGTTACACCTAAAAATACAAATTTAAGAATTTGATCTTAAGCAAACTATAAGCAAAGCTGAATATTAAATAAAGCCAAATATGCCCTATTTTAACTATAATATGAATATCACCTCTGATTCTGTATTCACAGTACGTGTTGTAACTCCCACAGTATAAATTCCTCCAGTTGAATCTTCATGAATTCTTATATTTGATTTTTTATTTTTTGCATCAATATCACGTGTGGTATCAAATAAGTCAAGGACCTCTTCATTGTACAGCTATCAAAAAGAAATATTGCAGGTTTACATTTAGAAGAAATTGCCTCATGGCTTAACAACATGTAGTGCATAATGTTATTTTTCAAATATATCTTAAAAGTTCTTCAAAATGACATATATTTCTTCAAAATAGGTAAAAAATGAATGAGGCAATTATTATTACAAATTCAAATGAATGTCAGGTTTCTTTATAAGAGTATGAACAGTAAAGAATGTAATCATGACTGATAAGTTGAAAGCTAGCTAAAATGATCTATTAATCCTTTGCAAGTGATAAATATCTATATATATAAAAAGCCAGTGACCGAAATGCTGTAATGACCATAATGACCGGTCCTTATGATGCCCACTGTGGCCAGTGAGCCGGCCTGATTGAGGGGTGGGGCCGGCCAGCCAACCTCCTGTGGCCTCTCCCCCTGGAGACCCCACCCCAGATCTGCCGCCCCTCCCCCCAGCCAGCTCCCCCCCCAATCGGCCCCCCCACCCCAATCGGGGATAGGGCTTACTGGCCAATCGCCTTCGGCCCCTCCCCCCAGCTAGCCTGGCCCTGATCGGCCCCCATCAGGGCAGGCCGGCCGGCCAACCTCCCTCCGTCTCCTCCTCCCAACAGGCCCAGCCCCTATCCACTCCAATTGGGTCTGGGCCAGCCAGACCCCACCTGTGCACGAATTCATGCACTGAGCCTCTAGTTTATAAATATAAGCAAACTCTAAGAAATATGTACCAAATGTAGACAAATCCTAATTAAGATTTTAAGAGGTTTTACTACTTAAGCTAAAAATATATTTCTTATTGCCCTACAGCCTTTCTTGATGTATCTAAAAATTAATACTTAATGTTTTGCAAGTTGGGCAATGATATTAGTGTTTCTGTGTCAATAGAGGCTGACAAGATTGAGCTACTCCTTGGAAGAGGATGCACACACCATTTTTCTATCAGTATGCTTTAAAGTCTCAATGCCCAACAACATTTTGGAGAGTAAAAGGAAAGATGGAAGAACTTTTTTTTTCTTTTTCCATCAGTTACTTATCTTGCTTTGGTTTTTACTAAACTGGGATGGCTATTAAAATCAGCATTAAGGTAACTGCTGTTAATTTGAATTGTTTTCTATTTTGTGCTGTATACTGTCAAATAAAATGTTTCATCAATGACCAAATATTAGTTCAGGTTACCCAGACTAGAATTAAACTAGAACATTCTTTGAACAAAGCACCCAGAACTATAATGTCACCCACCATTCATCTAACTGCAATATTGCTCATATCTGATTGTCATGTCCCTCCCACCAGACTACACTGACCTAAATGAATCCAAACCTGCCCCAACCTTTGGACTTTGCATCAAAATATCTGCCTATCCTTGCAAGAATTCCAGCTTCTGCAGCCAGACTAGTGCTGCAGCCTTAGTCCTATTATTCCTCATGTTCTCTCCCTCCCTTTCAGTCTTAATCACTGAGTTTCCAGCACTTTGTGAGCCTGCCTACATTATAACAGTAATTACAGGTAGGGTCCAGAGAGATTCTGAAATAAACAATATTAATTCTTTTACTCTATGGACACTGGCCAAGTGTTTATAATCTTAAAAGCCAACAAGTAAGAAATACTTATCTATTGTCTATTCTTCCTGCTACCTATGACCTAATGTTCATTTACTCAAACATTTATTGAGCACTCTGTGCAAAACACTGTACCAGAAGCCAAAAGCATAAAATCATAAAGTCTATAGTCTCAAGGACAAAATTTAAAGTAAACGAATGACACAATTAGTTCTTTACCTCTAAGAATTGTGCATTCACTTTAAAATCTGGAGGAGGAAGCCCATTTTTCATTGCGGTGTGTTTTTTTTCTTCAATGCTCTTGAAAAGGTGTTTAACAGCACGAGAAATAATACCCTGTTCTTCCTCGATGATGTTCACATCAAATCCTGTTCCCATGGTGTATGTTTTACCAGCTCCAGTCTGAATAAAGCAATAGAGAAAAATATGTGCTTGCTCATAATAACATAACCTCAAAGAACAAAAATGAAAGTGCAACTGAATTGACACTTCTGAACAGTTACAACTCTATGAAAATAATTTGGTACTTACTTGTCCGTAAGCAAAGACTGTAGCATTGTATCCTTCAAAACAACCTTCAATTAGTTTCTCTATGCAATGAGTGTAGATCTGTTCTTGCTGGGAGTCAATGTCAAACACATAATCAAAAGTAAAGGCTTTGTCTTTCCCTAGGAAGACCTGCGGTTCTCCTGGTGTGACCGATGTACAAATATGGCATCCTTCAATCTTTTCTTTGGCAAGTTGTGGTCTTATTCTGTGAGAAATAGTCAAGAAAAAATAAAAGAAGATATAATAAATTGAAGAAAAAAACCTAAGAAATAGGACAAAAATTCCTGGCCAAATTTTTTTAAAAACACTAATGTAATCCATGCCTGCTTCTTCTGTTGAAAAGTTTAAATAAATTATACTGAGTCCATTTCAGTGTCAGTTACTTAGCAATACCAAAAATCATGAACAAGAGTAAATTAAACAAACATATTTTGTGGGTGAATATGTTTCCTCAACTCTGTAAGAGGTAAAAGACTCAGTTAAATAATTTTGCCACCAAAATCCTCTTTGTTGCTAATTTTTTTTAGAGTTATTTTTCTTATTTCCAAGATGGATGATACCTTGATGCCCTTTACTCGCCTGTGTTTTTTTTAACTGAATTCATGACATTGGTTCACAAAACCATACAGGTTTCAAGTGTACAACTCAACAAAACCTCAACCGCGCACTGTTCCATGCACCCATCGCCCCAAGCAAGGTCTCTTCACCAGTGTTTTCCAAACTTGTTTGAACACATCCTTCTGTCAGTTTAACGTGTTTACGCACATTCCCACAACATATGTGAATGTGTATTCATTTGCAAATGATATGCATGTATGATATTGAGTTGCCATATAGTATGGCATACACAAAAAGCAGATTTTACTTAAAACTAAAAATAAAAACAAATTTCTCAAATTTACTACAAAATAAATACAGTATTTTCTCTCCAAAACCCATGAATCACCAGGTACAGCTCCTCGGGCTTCCTGTCTGCACTTGGAAGAACATAGCACCCAACCCCCACCACAATCTACTCCAGAGTCTTCTTCTTCTGCCTCTCTTCCTAATGCCAAGGCCTATTTTTATTTTCAAAGAAGGACAGTAAATACAATATGTGAACATAATAACCCAAAATCTGGCCCTCTTCTATTCATGCTGTAAACAGGACCATCCTGAACACACCCATCACTGACTTCTTGTACCTGGGTTTTTAAGAAGCTTCTATTTGCCACAGAGGAGAAGCAGTTTAAGGAAGAAAGGAAAGACAACCAGTGATGGAAAATATGAAATGATAAAGACAGAGCAAAGAAAGCATTTTAAAGGATTCTGGTCCCACATTTTAATTTTTTCAGATATGGAAACAGGCCTATGGAAGTAGAACCAGTTCACCTATTTTTCAGAGTTAAAGTCAAGCCTACGCCCAGATCTCCTGAGTTTCAGCCCCTTCCGCTTCATCAGGATGAATGGTCAATGGAAGGATAGGAAAGACAATACTGAGAAAGGACTAGACATCTGCAACCTGGTTATCTAAAATAGTATTCTATACTGCCAAAAAATGTGTTAATGAATATATTTGTTAATGCAATTTTTTCTTTCCTCTATGATAATGGTGTTTTTCTTTTATAAAGTCTTTAACTTCGTGTATTTGTTGTCATGGGATGCAATGCTCATTGTGGAGCTAGCTAGGTACAATGGAAAGAGCAATGGAGTGGCCGCTAGGAGACCTGGGTTCTGTTACTTCTGTTCCTCTAAAGATAACACATGGTCTTCTCTCAGAGTTCCAGTCTTCTCACTTGTGGAGAGAAAGGGTCATTTCCAAGTTTCCTTTTAGATCTAATACTATTTGACTTCAGAATAGTTTATTATAAAAAGGAGAGAGAAAAAATAATATTTATGCACTGTTATACAGATTAAATATTTAAATACATATATATAACAAAGGGTTTCTTATAAGGAGCTATGTTGTGAACTATAAAAACAGCCCATGGTAGTAGCAACTTTAGCTTTCTGGTTCCACATTTCCTGTCTTTCTCAAAATTAATATTCTCTTCTTTCCAAACTCCTCTGCTCGTATCTCACTTCATCTAGCCAAGGGGAGGAAACCCAAACAAACCCCATCTCCTCGGGGGAATCACTGTTCCAACTGTTGCCAGGTCAGAAACAGGAGAGTCAACCTCAATGACTCCCTCTTCCCTGCTCCATCTATCTAATCTGTCTGCAAGAGCTATTACTAATTATCTCTGAAATCGCTCTCCAGCCCACACATTTCTCTCCTTCCTCACCAACACCACCCTTATCAAAGCTGCCATTACCTCTTACTTGGATTATTGCAAAAGTCTCCTCAGTAGTCATCTAGTCTTGGCCCCCTGACCTGTTCCACACCCTGTGATATTAGTGATATTTATAAAATATGAAATTGGTCAGGTAACTACCTTACTTAAAACCCTTCAGTAAGTCCCTAAATCTCTCTGCAGCCTCTCCTCTTGGCATGCTCCATGCTTTCATGAAAAGGATTTTTGGTGGTGACAATTTCTTTTAAACCAGTTTCACTAACAAGGTATGCCCTCTTTGGCCTCTATGTCTTAAAATATGCTGTTCTCTGTTCCTGGCTTACTCTTCTCCACCCTCTCAATTCCCAACTCCTTCTCCAACCTGAACATCTCATGTTTACAATCTCTGTTTAGATTTCACTTCTTTGAGAAGATGCCACGAATGGTTTGCATTCCAACATAAAGTCATATCTGAGCCCAGGCTGTTCTCTTTCCTGAAAGCTACCACATTTACCCCAGGATTCTGCTTTCTCCCTGCTTGACAAATAGCTTTACTATGAAGCTTAATAAATCCCATGTAATAAGACAGATAAAAATAAATATGCTATCTAAATGAAAAGTTTGAAATCAGTTCTGTATTAATTTTAAGTAGTTATAACCATAGGCTAACTTATTTGGCTAAGATACTTTCTTTTTTGTTGTTGCTAAATTATCAACTGAGGATATTTTTTTTCCATTGAATTTTAGAGAGCATGGAAGGCAGAGAGGGAAAGAGGAAGGGGGAAAGAAAGGAAGGAAAGAGAGAGGGAAACATTGATGAGAGAGAGATACATTGATTGGTTGCCTCCCCGACTTGACCGGGGCCAGAATGGAACCTGCAACCCAGGTATGTGTCCCCTTGACCAGGAATCAAACCTGAGACTCTTTGGTATGCAGGCCACCACTCTAACCATTGAGCACACCGGCCAGGGTTTGGCTGAGATACTTTCAATTTCATTTCAACAGAACAAAGAATAGTTGCCACTTGAACTGCAGATATAACAGTCAATTTAGAATTCCAGTGTCATTCAGAACTTAATCTCCTAACCTCCATTCATCTGACTTATAATCCTTGCTAATGGGGAGGAGTTTGTGTTTGAAGCAATGATGTGCAATTCCATCCATTTGCATGGGCAGGGAGAGAGAATGGCTTTAAAAACCAACAAGATGGGCAGAATCCTTTTCTACCACAACCAGGCAATGGCAGTTTCCCAGCAGGTCTGACACACTCCCACCTAAGAGGGGATGGTCTCCCCTACATGTATATAATTGGAAGCTGACTATACTTCAAAGTTTAGGACTATATTCACTTTTTCAATTCCCCTTCAAAAATTAGCATGTTAAACTCTCCAAATACCTACATTTATACTCCAGTCAAGAATTCTCAGATGAAATTCTAATTCAACCCAAATCACCTGTTTTAATAATGTAAGGAGTTTGTACAGCTACAAACCTCAATTTCAAAACTATAATTTGAGCTTATGTGTAGATAAAATACACCAACGTTTCTCAGAAAGAGAAAACTAAAAATCGAATCAGACATGTATTCCTCTAAATACTTTGAGATACACTCTTAATATTTTTACATAAAAATAAGAACATTAAAAACACCTAATCCCAACACTAAGAAATAATCAGTGTTAACATTTTGGCTAGCATCAACACCAAGAAATAAACAAAAATCCTTGCAGGCTTTTTAAATGTGTAATCATACAACTAGGTATATTTGACTGTTTCTTGAAAAAAACAATCATGCAGAAAACTTATGTCATAAATATTTAGGATAGCATTCTAATATTACATAGAAAAATTACATTATCGCCTGACCAGTGTTGTTCAGTGGTTGAGCATTGACCCATGCACCAGTAGGTCACTGGTTTGATTCTTGGTCAGAGTACATGCCTGGGTTGCGGGCTCGATCCCCAGCAGGGAGTGTACAGGAGGCAGCCGATCAATGTTGATGTTTCCCTCTCATCGATGTTTCTATATCTCTCTCTCCCTCCTCTCCCTTTCTTTCTCTTTAAGAATCAATAAAAATATATTTTTAAAAATTATATTATAAAGGACAACAACAATGGGGGTTCTAGCTATCATATGAACTTGCTAATGGAGATGGGTTTTTGAAAAATGACACATTGGAAATGAATGTAGGCAGGGTGAGGCTGTTATGGAAAATAGTGACAGTTTTGCTAGAGAATGTGCTTTTTTTATTAGCATGAGCTATGGAACCTTTTGTCCTTTGTGGGCCATCGACCAATGGCATGGGATCTGAAAGGAAAAGCCCATGGAAAGCCATACAGGGGGGAAAAAAATCTGTTAAAACAGTCTGTGAAGGTTGAAAGTTTGAAACAGAACGTGACACGAGCTGTCAATTATTCAGTTTTATGATGAGAGGAGATGAACAAAGGTTGTGTCCGTTTTCTCACATCTGAATTGTTCCCTCAGTTTATAGCACCCATTCCACCTGCTCTCACACTCCAGTGAAACTGCTCAGGCAGAAGGCACCAATGACCTTTCTATCTCCAAATAGAGTAGACCCTTTTTAGGCTTCATCCTACCTGATCTCTCCTAAGCACTTGATCCTATTTACAACTTGTAAAGGAGAAAAAACTTTTCCCTCTACCCTCCCAGGCTCTCCCGTAAATTAGACTGACAGAAGATTAACAAACAAAAAACAAATTGAAGTTTATCAATATGAAGTTTATTAACACGCATACACATGGGAATGAGTGATGAGCAACTCAGAGGGTGGTTAGAACTTGGATTTTTATAACATCTTAACAAAAGGGAAAAGGACTGAGTTTCTAGGACAGCAAATTGTGGGAAAATACATAAATATAGAGAGAAACTAATGGAAGATCAGGGCTAGTTAGAGTTTGTTAGGTAGATTCTTCTGATGCCATATCCAGTGATTAACTTCTGTGCTTCCAGAGAGAGGGTGGAGGGCTATCACCTTTACAAATACATGTCCTGCTTTTAGGCAAATAGGGAAAGGACAGATATTTTCTTGTTGCTGGTTTTTAATTACCTTTTCCTCAAAATATGTCAAAGTGGCATACCTGGGGATGGCATATACTGCTGCCCTTCAAACATCATATTTCTCAATTCTTTATAACCAGTTGTTTTTTGTGACATCCCTTTTTTTTAACTGATTCTGATTTATGAGCCCATCTTTTCCCCTTATACCTCATATACCAATTTACCTTAAAATGTCTGTTTCCCCCTAAAATGCTCCTATTGTTTAGCATGGTCTCTAAGATTTTCCTAATTAGGATTCTACCTGTTAGTCCATTCTCAAGTCTAGTCACACCAAGTTACACCAAACCACTGACCATGTCTTGGTCAACTTCTACATATCATTCATCATGCCAGTGGTTTTCTCTCTGCTTGGAATGCTCTCCCTCCATTTCTCTTTCTAGAAACCTCTTTGTAATTCTTTAAGACTTAGCTCAAACATCCTATATAATAAAAGCCTAATATGCAAATCGACCAAATGGCGGAACAACCAGTCGGCAGGGGGCGAGGCTGGCGAGCAGGCGGTGCCAGCAGGCAGAGGGAGGGGACAGCAATACGGGTGGGGGAGGCGGCAGCGACCAGCAGTGCCCAAGGGGTGATGGGGTGTGGGGTGGGGCCGTGCCTGCTGGTGCCATCCCCTGATCAGTTTGCCCAGTTGCCTCCCGCAGAGGGAAGCCGGCAGCAGCAGCAGCGGCGGGGTGATGGGGGTGGCGCCATCCCCTGATCGGCCCGCCTGGTAACCTCCCACAGAGGGAGGCCAGACTGTGGCTTAAGCTGTCAGTAGGACATCCCCTGAGGGCTCCCGGACTGTGAGAGGGTGCAGGCCGGGCTGAGGAAGCCCCCCCCGCAAGTGCACGAATTTTCGTGTACTGGGCCTCTAGTCTCTACATACTTTTCTAAAGTGCTGCCTCCTTCCCCCAAGCTTGAATTAATCTAGGCAATTTACACATGATTTTAGAATAGTATATATCAACTTGAATTCTTGCTGTTACACTATTAAATTCTTTGAAGACAGAGAACATATTTATTCATTTATAAGACAAAGTAATTCAACAAATTTTTATTGACTGAATCTTATAACCTGCTCTAGTTAAACAGGGTGACATTCCAATACCAAGTATGCAGTCATCACAATAATGTAACTTGTGCTCCATCACTTTACTCTGTTACTAGAAACTTGATCTTGAGCAATCATTTAACCATTCTATGTCTCAATTTTCTAATCTATAAGATAAGGAGCCTGGATTTAACATTCTTAAGGTTCCTACTAGTAAGGTTCTTTCTAACTTCAAATTATATTATAATTACTCTTTTAAGAACAGCTAAATCCTGACTTAAAAGAAGCATCAATAAACGACCTGTTTTCCTTCATACCGCATATCTACTATCAGTGAAATCACTTGTTCTTTATTTCTCCATGGTTCTTATGTCCTCCAATTTTTATAGTAAATGTTCCTGTGGCCAGAGGCACAAGGAACTTCATTGGTGAAAACATTATCTGGGCTCCTTGCAGTGGCAGTAGCTGCAAAGGTTAGAGGAGATTCTGGGACTGAGACCAGTCCTTAAATTGGGGCCTCTTTTCTGTTCTCCATCTTCATCATAACCATAACTGGTTTTAGTGATCGAGAATATCAAATAAGCCAAAGGACTACTTTCAAGATGTCCTGGATAGGACAGAGAAATATGAAGCTAAACATTTTTTAGGGGGAATGGCTTATACTTGCTACCTTTTCAGCTAGAGTTTTAGTCACAAAAGTCAGCAAAACTGCATTTAACCTTTAATTGTTGGAAGAGACCTGAGCATTCCTGCACATTCTTGCTGTGTATCCCAAGAATGCAGGACCCTACCCAGCCGGCATGGCTCAATGGTTGAGCATTGACCTATGAACAAGGAGGTCCCGGTTCAATCCCCAGAGTGGGGCATGCAGCAGTGGGCCAATCAATGATTCTCTCTCATTATTGATGTTTCTATCTCTCTCTCCCTCTCCCTTCCTCTCTGAAATCAATAAAAATATATATTTTTTTAAAAAAAGAATGCAAGCCCCTGACAACTCTCTTCATGGAACCTTTCTCAAGGTTACATTTGCAGCCAGCAACTTTAGAGAGAATGCCTTCCACTTGACCAAGAGTTGGCTTGCTGCTGCTTTCTATACAAACAGTGAACTCCCAAGCTAAGTGTTTCTTCATATCCCACTGCCTGCACAGCATCCATACAAGGATTGGTCTACCTGTACTTCCTCTATTGGATTGAGGGGGGAAAGCTGTTAAATCAACATGAAGTTCACAATGCTTATCGTACTGTGAGTAATAAAAGTCCTTCACCTCTTACTCAGAAGTCTGTTTCTGCCACTATACATGAAACAGTAACAAGCTCGCCTGTGTAAAATCTCAGATTCTTCACAGTCTCACCTAACATGTACTAACTGTCCTTCAGCAAGTCACTCTTAGCCTGTTTCCCATATGTGCAAAGGTAATGTGATTTCTGCCACATCCACATCACAGCATCTTGAACAAATGAGAAAATGTGTGGCAATAAAAGCCTATGTAGGTATCAAGTGTTGTTGTTTCAGCACCACTTGAAAATTCTCCAAATCACTTCTTTCGTGAGGCACCTTAACATCTTAAATCCATTTGGGCCTTCCACCAC
Source organism: Myotis brandtii (assembly GCF_000412655.1). Lineage (NCBI taxonomy): Eukaryota > Metazoa > Chordata > Mammalia > Chiroptera > Vespertilionidae > Myotis > Myotis brandtii. The sequence goes on from NW_005370683.1 coordinate 637,497, forward strand.
GTTAAGGAATGCATAATTTACTTTTTGCGTTCCACACACTGTAGCCATGTTTTTCAAAATGCCTTTGGATGCCCTGAATCTTTAAAGCAAGTAAAGGTAAAACTATTATGTCAGGAATAGAAGGATAACACAATAGTGAACATTGTTACTTGGATATATGTGTACATATGAATATGCACACATATGTTGCTGTGCAAAGATAATCAAACTGAATAATATTATACCTCCATCTTCAATGAGAAGTCATAATCCTAAAGTTAACCTTTTCATAGTAATAAATAACAAACCCCCATTCATCCTGCTATTCATATCAGAAGAGAATATTATAAAAGCCAAAATGGAAATTCTTTCAATATTATTATGTTCACTATCTCCATATAGCCAGTAAAGAAATTTCATTCGGAATGGCAGACCAAGTTCCTGAGTAACAGATTCTTTTAAAAGGGAATTAAATTGTTATAGTACAATTTTTCCTTATACTGAATTAAATTTGATTAAATGCTAGTGACTAGAACATTGACAAATGACTAATCAATGATTTGGAGTTATTGAAGAGATGTTGACTTCAGAAACATAAATAACTACATATATTGTAATTTATAACCTCTCAGGACTTGTATGCACCCTCCCCCCTTAAACTAGAAGAGTAGCACTAGCATCACTCATTACCCTAAATCCAAGGACGCTGGTACTCACACATATTTTTAAACACATAGTTTCGTAGTACCTCCCAGACTCCCTCACACACCCTCACCTCCCCTATTCTTGTTCCCCATTTCATTAAAAGCTTCACAAGGGATAAAGCCTCTTTTGCTAACAGATTGGACAAGTTATTTTTATTTTTCCCCACAAATAGGAGAGGAATAACATACAAAATATCTTCCTTTTTGCTGCAGGTCATTGTTAATTACATGTCCTATTAGAAAACACTGTAGTCCTTAATCTATGGTTCATAAATGTGACAAATTTTTCCATTACCTCAAAGTCTTTGTACACTGTCTCTTCTTTTTATTGCTTGAGTTATTCTGACCTCATCCCCACGCGATTGTTGTAGTTCTCCAGTTCACTCAATAACCTGACCTGATTCCCACTTTGTGTGGCTCTTACTTACAGCTATCTGTAACTAGCCCACTTGGCACCCTGCTAACACCTTTGTTCTTCCTACACAGACACCAATAAATCCATCCCCTGCAAAGATCCTTTGCCTTTCTCATTTGTCACCGTTTTTGGATGATCATTATATTGGATGCTACCTACTGGTGTCCAATTTAATATCTTCATCTTAATTATATCTTACTAATTTCCTCCCTTCCATTTCTTACAAAATAGGACAGCTATCATTTTGTCCCTATCACTGAGCCACTGGAGTTTCAGGTCCCTATTTTGATCCTCCTCTAGTTCACTTCAGTTAGTAGACACACATTCAGTAAGGATCTGCCCTACTTTAACCCTCTCCACCTTCTGCTCTAGAAAAACGTTTCTGTCGCCCCACAGGAACTGGCTAGACCATGTGTAGACTTATTGAATTGTTTTCCTAAGAGACCGGAAACTGCATAAGTAACACAGGTCCACAAAAAGAAACTCCCCTTTCAGAAATGGATCTTTAATTACAAGGATGATTGATGGACAGAAAGGTATTTCTTCAAGACATTCAAGGGGAATCTCAGTAATTCCACTAAGTCTGTAAAAAGCCTGAGAACAATAAAGCACAGCAGCCTGGCCGGCTTGGCTCAGTGGTTGAGTGTCGACCTATGAATAAGGAGGTCAAGGTTCAATTCCCGGTCACGGCACATGCCCAGGTTGCAGGCTTGATCCCTAGTGTGGAGTGTGCAGGAGGCAGCCGATCAATGATTCTCTCTCATCATTGATGTTTCTCTCTCTCTCTCCCTCTCCCTTCCTCTCTGAAACCAATAAAAATATTTTAAAAATAAATAAGTAAAGCACAGCAGTGTATACCAGGGATCAGGAAGCATACACGTCTATGAATAACAGAGATGGAGAGGAGAACTTCACTTCTTAATCCATTAATAATAAATCACTTTTTTAATATTCCCCCAAATCTTATCCTAATCTGTAAAACCAACTATATACTGCCTCATCTCTGTATGGTCCATGTAATTCAAATTTATTCTAATCCAGTATCACCAAAAGATATTCATAGTCATACCTATTTTCAATTAAAACATTTAATTTACAGTGTGCACTTTAATATTTGGGGCTGTGATTCTATACTAAGCTACTCAGTCTCTGGTTTACAACTCCACTTGCAAAAAGATCTGTTCTCCTCAAGTGCAGTTCCATGCTGGCTAACAGGGAAAGGAAGTGGAATTAAGAAGATGAAAGCACGGTGCCACCTTCCTCTGACATCCACGCTCATGTCTCAGACCTTTTGATGCCCCGGTCCACCTGAGGTGCAGCACAGTGACAGAAGCTCTCTCTTAAGTGAGGAAACTAGTATCTTTCATTGAGGGGTAGCATCGTGCCACTTTCTCTGTTGAATACCGGAAGTTCAGAAAACTACAATGAAATAGTACACACAAGCTGACAAAATAAAGAAGAAAGTTGCCAAAAATAAATAAAAAATTTAAAAAGTCGAATTCTGGATTTAGAGAAAAGTGCAATTAATTAATCCTTTTGGGAACTCGGGGGCTTTCTTCTTTAGCCTCTCTCCCAGAAATACAAGAGCTTCCACTCAAAAAAACAAAAAACAAACAAACAAAAAGGGATTAGGAAACAGGGAACTTTAAGTGACAACATGAGCTACTCACCTATTGTTCTAAGTAAGTGCTCAGAAAATGTCTATTGTTGCTGCTGGCTGTATGTGGTGGCTTATCTATAACTCAAGGCCATCAGAAAACTTGAGTCAACAAATTCCTATGGCACACTTACTAAATGTCAAACAGTGTAGGACCTAAAAAGCCAAAACAAAAAACTTGAGTAGGGTAGCCATGGGAGATGGGGGTGAGGAGGGGGTGGAGGGGAAGAGAGGGGAGCTAGAAGAAAATTAAACATGTGCTCAAAAGAATATTATATATAAAGGAGAAATGGAATAATGATTAGTCAGAGGAAAATGGCATCAGTACAGAAAAACCTTAAATGGGAAATTTAATCTAGATGTGGAAAGGTGATTAGATGGGCAGGGAGAAAAGGTCAGTTCAGGCAAAACAGGCAAAGATACCTGAAGTGTATTTGTTCCTGATTGCAACATAGTTCTTTGGGGCAGAAGCACCAGGATAACAAGAGTTGTTAAAATTTTAGGGTTGTCCTAAAGACTCCATCAAAAAACTATTAGACTTAATAAAAGAATTCGGCAATGTAGCAGGATACAGAATTAACGCCAAGAAATCTATGGCATTTCTATACAAAACAGGCAAAGATACCTGAAGTGTTATTTGTTCCTGATTGCAACATAGTTCTTTGGGGCAGAAGCACCAGGATAACAAGAGTTGTTAAAATTTTAGGGTTGTGATATCACCTAAGTAGGCATCCCTAAGACATTATTCTCTAAAATATACACCCTGGTGCCCTGGCCATTGTGGCTCAGTTGGTTGGCGCATCATTCCATGCACCTAAGGGTCGTAGGTTGGGGTGTGTGTGGGAGGCAACTGATCAATGTTTCTATCTCACATTGATGTTTCTCTCTCTTTCTCTCCCTCTCCCTTCTTCTCTCTCTAAAATCAATAAAAATAAATTAATAAAAATAAACATCCTGGTCTCTGCAAAATGAAAGATGCAACCAAAAGGCATACAAGAGCCATACTAGAGATCTCTGCCAAATATTTGTTTGTTTTCCTCTCTAGGTCAATTCTTCACTCATCTTCACCTTACCCTGTTCCCTAGGAGACTGACCTTCATTAGCTATAATGGGCTCACTACAGCTTCCAGTGGGGTTCTTGCCCTCCGCTTTCAGAACATCGTAAGATAGAAGTGGGATGATTTTCCTGGTTCCTTCCCCACCAGGTCCTTTTGTGGGCTGTGTCCCTCTACCGGAGGCCACAGCTGTATCAGGACATCTCCAACAGTAGAGCACTAACACCACAGTATTGCCTCATCACTTGGAGTTTCCCTTAATGCTGCCCATCCTCTACCACACTCTCCCCAGTCATCCTGTCTGAATGTACCATCTGCTACCTGTTCATGATCCTGACAGAATCAGAGTTAGTCTCAGAAAATGACAACAACCCTTTTTTAGCACTACCATTGCCACTACCCCATTTCTGATATCAATACTGACCGAGAATACAGAGCCACCAAAGTCCCTCCAATTCTCTAGCCCTTCGCAAGCAAGCCATTGAGCCATTCTGTTTCCTGGGAAGAGCTGGAGTTTGAGGTACATGTACTGGATTTTACTGTTAAATATGTAATAGCACAATGATTAAAAGGCATTCTCTTTATTTGTCAAGAGAATTAGTTTTCTAAATTATTTCAATAACTTCAGTTTTGTTTTACAAACTTAAAGAAAAGGTGAAAGAAGATTTAAGAGAGAAGAAGTAAAGAGAGAAGTAATCTCAGAATGAGAATTTATAACTAGATATTTCGACTCCCATTCCAAAATCAATGTTTCTAATACCTTCTTTTTTTTATTATACTCCATCCCATTTATATACAAATTTTTCAAAAATATTCACATAAAGCCCCTTCTAAGTGCAACACATGTCTTCCTGGGAGAAATAAAGGGATCTCTTTCTATGCTTAATAATGCTGTATGTTTATTAAATTACTAGAGGCCCGGTGCACAAAAATTTGTGCACTCGGGGTGGGGGGAGGGAGGGGGAGCCCCCAGCCCGGCCTGTGCCCTCTCGCAGTCTGGGACCCCTCAGGAGATAACGACCTGCTGGCTTAGGCCTGCTCCCGGGTGGCAGAGGGCACACCCAATCCCTAGGTGCAGCCCCTGGTCAGGCTCAGAGCAGGGC
>NW_005370683.1:643286-655265 GCF_000412655.1 Myotis brandtii
GTTTCTGGGGTTTTGTTTAGCTTCTATATTTCAACATAGTTGCTTAGTGTTGCAGCTGAGAGGCCGGCAAGTCAGGCGGGAACGTTGGAGTCCGCCGTCACTGGAGCAAGCAAGCCTCCTTGTTCGCTTCAGTGCATGGCTGCCGACCGCCATCTTGGATGGCCGTTAATTTGCATAAGGATATGTTGATTAGCCAATGGGAAGGGTAGCGGTTGTACGCTAATTACCATGTTTCTCTTTTATTAGTGTAGATTTTATCATGAGAAAAACTGACATTATGACTATATATAATAACAGTTCCACATCCTTGATCGCAGGTGTACATTATCTATGTTACAACATTCCATAGAAGAGGAAAGACCTATCATTTCAGCTATTTCTTAGAAATGAAAGTAATATTTATAAGTATGGATGATATTGTGTAGATTAAGATTTGGTTCTAAACTAATGAACATAAGTTATCGATACCAACGTTTACCATCAAGAAAATACCATTTCTACCACAAACACTAAAATAAGCCATGATTCTGTCATCTCCCATTAAACCCAAAGTGACAGGTCAAAGCAAAGGCAAGGAACACATTTTTTAAGGAAAGTGTAGTAGGTCAAATTTTAAGATGATCCCCAATTACCGACACCGATATACTAGTTCTTGCCCCTTTCAGTGTGATGAAACCTGTGCATATGACAGAATATCACTTCCAATTCGATTACTGACCAGTTGGTTTGATGTTTTAACTAAAGGAAATCAATCTGGGTTGGCCTGACCTAACCAGGAAGGTGAGCTTTTAAAAGAAGGTCAAGTATCAAGGACTTGCTCCTGCTGGGCTGCAGGAAGAGAACAATCATGTCATGAGCTGCATGCCGAGAAGGATGCCTTCGGGAGACCAGGGATGTCTCCAGACAACAGTTAGTATGAAAACGGGGCCTCAGTCATACAATCACAAGGAACCGAATTCTGCCAACAAACTGAATGAGCTTAGAAAATAGGCATTGAGGCCCAGATGAGAACCACAGTTCCAACTGACACTTCAGTTACAGCCTTGAGAGACCTGAGCAGAGAATTCATGACCAAAAAACTTACTGTACTGTAGAGAGCGGCTACAGTGTTTGGACAGGTTCAAGCCTCGGAATAATGAAAGGGCACAGTCCTCTCGTGGCAAAGCTACGTGCAAGTCCTAGCTTCGAGGGCAAAGCCCTCCCAGCACAATTATAGCCAAAGGCTATAGTTGTAAGCTTGACCTTATGGTCCGAACCTGTGGTCCCACGTGGCTAAGTGATATAGGCTGCGGGAGGTGCAGCAAGTAAACAAAGCTTGATCAGGTGCATGTAACTGAGTAGATTCAAAACTCACGAAAATGTTGTAACCATGCCCTTAGTTTGTCTCGTGGAATCTGGCTATAAAAATAAAGACTCGGCTTGTAGTCTGTGGCGTCACTAGCTCTCTGTCAGAAAGGACAGCGTCCCATCCAGACCCAGCTTTTTTCTCTTGTCTGTTTTCTCAGTCCTTCACCGCCCCCTCTCAGGCTTACCGAACCTGGCTGAGCTGGCGCGGTACATATGGCGCCCAATGTGGGCTGAGTATGCCATGGCCGTGCCGGCTCGGCACACTGTACAAACCAGGATACTTTTGAAAGTGAAAGGGGTACACTTAATAACCATCCCAGGGCAACAGTCAGAATTAGGACTGTCCCAGGAAAACTGGGATCAGCTTACTCATGGTGCATGCATAGCAGAGAATTCAACCAAATTGTAAAGATGTGCATTTCAGCTCAAAATAAGGGAAACGTTTTTAAACAATTAATCCATCAAAAAAAAAAAAAAGAAGAAGAAGATGGATTGCTTTAGGAGGTAGACAGGTACCTACAATGGCTGGCTACTGGCAACAGATAACATGGGACAAAATCTCAAACCAAGCTGCGTGGAGAATCACCTCATCTGTTTCAGTGTTTTGATTTTGTTTTGTTGTTTTTAATTCATATTCCCAGACAAATGGAATCAGAATTTCTAGGGGGGTGGGGAGGAAGGGAGGCAGAATATATATGTTTAATTAGTTCTCCAAGTAATTCTAACACACTGCCAGCTCAGTGATGAGCAGTGATATTTGCACTTTATTTTGGTAATGGGTCCTACCACCTTAGGGTCCTCATACACACGTACATATAATAATGCCACTACTTCCACAACCCGCTTCTCTCCCAAACACAATCTGCAAAAAATATAAAATTGAAGTCACTCCTACTGGAGGAACCCCAGGAATCCCTCACCACTGGACTCTCTGCCCCCAGCAGCCCCTTGGGCTCCCCTGTGAAACCCAGGGCCCCTCAGAGGACAGGCCTATGAAAACCATGCCTCCATCATTGCAAGTAGGCATCTTCAGGATGGCCACAGTTTACTGAAACTACCCAGAGAAGCTACTGTTTTTAAAATTTATGTATTTGGCGTTTGTCTCAATTAACATAAGTTGGGCCTTGTCATCCACCTTTATAATATTACCTTTCTTCGGTGTTCAGTTCTTCTACCTGAGGATACTTCAGGTTGAGGTGCAGGTGAAGGGTGAAGAACCTATTCGGTTTTCATCAGTCCCTTCAAAGCATGGCAGATTCAGCCCCTTATTTACTTGTAGGATTTTATTTTTAAAAGGAGACAATTTGGAGTTCATAGAAGTTTGAAAACCATTATTATCAAGTAAATTCCTGCATATGGTAAAAGATGAACTAGTTGATCCTAAAATCCCCTTACACATCAGTTGTAAAATTCTAAAAACCTCATATTGTGATGATTCTAAGAACAACTACAGGTAATATGATTGCCAATAAAATAAAAACATGGATCTTGTTTCAGAGGGCAGAGCTGCCCATGTCTCTTAACTTCCCAGGTCAACTTTAGGTAATAAAAAAGATTTCACTCCAAGGGGGTATGTAACAGATTCGCAGACCTAGATTTTTTAAAATTACTTTCATATCTATGGACTGAATGCATTCTTCCAAATGTTGAAGCCCTGCCTCTCAATGTGATGGCATTTTGATGTGGGCCTTTGAGAGGTGATTGGGATTAGATGGGCTCCTGAGGGTGGGCCTTCCATGATGTGATTAGTGTCCTCTTAAAAGGAAGAGAGACCAGAGCTCACTCTCTTTCTCTCTCCCAATCCTGTGACAACACAGAGAGAAGGCTGCCATCTGCAAGCCAGGACGTGGGCCCTCACCACAAACTGGATCTGCCAGCACCTGGATCTTTGACTTTTCAGCCTCCAGAATTGTGAGGTATAAATGTCTGCTGTTTAAACCACCCATCTACGGTATTTTGTTATAGCAACCTGAGCTGACTAAAACACTGTTTTGGGGTTTACTCTATGAGACAACTCTGCTATCTTACAGTCATGCCTGCTAAGTGCTGTGAGGCAGGACTGGCCGTGAATGAGTCTCAGTGGGACTCAGGATACAGATACGTTAAAAAACAAACAAAAAAACGAATCTTGGCAGCCTCTCCAAATGTACAATTAACAAGCCATATTTTTCTAAACACAGACACACAGACACACACACACTGTACAGTATGTGCAGTGAAATTAACCATCAATGAAATTGTTTTTCTAATAAGCTTCCACCCTTGCTTCATTTTTTACAATTTGTTTATATTTTAGAAGGTCACCCATATATCATCCAGGCAGCTTTATAGTAGTTCAGGAAGAATCAGGAATGGAACATAAAAATTAGAATTCCCCATAAAATTCTCATCAGTTGTAGTTAGCCTATTCCCTTAACGTGTGTGGGGTTTTTTTATATAAAAATTTTGAGAAGAAAAAGAACAAGTGATTGAAAAAGAACAAGACCAGAAGGAAGTGAAAAGATCCCTGACAAGTGGGCATGGGCAGATATCACAGAAAGCTGGCTGTGGCACAGACGTTTTAGGCCGTCAATGTAATAAAGAAACATCAGAGAACAAAGTATCATTGATACATGCACAGAATGCACTTTAATCCTCTTGTTGAATTGAAGGTCAGAGGAAATAGATAAATCTCATCCATTAGTGTGGATACTAAAAGAGTTAGGAACCACATTTGTACATTCTGAGAAAACAAGCTGAGTGTCAGGAATTGAATAAAAATGTCATTCGAGATTTCTGAGCCTCAGTGAGCTCTCCAGGCCATTAGCTTTCCCTTTCTGGCAAATGCCTAATATCCAGAAGTAGATTATGACAGTGCTTGCATTACCAACAACAAAATGAAGTCCTAAGTAACAGACATTTTAGGTTAATTATAAGAATGAAAGAAAATAGGAATCTTCCTACAGTCGATTCAATTTAATAAATAATTTATTGTGTAAATTATTTTCTATACCCCTATATGTAAGATACAATGCTAAGACACAGCTGGAGAAATAAAGATGAATAAAATTTAACACTCTCACTCCTGGGAATTTATCAGCCAATGCAGGAAATACGGCAAACACAAAAATAACTGTAATTCAACAAGATATATTAGTAAACAGCATAAAAGAGGTTTAGAACAGGACTTCTCAAACTTTAATGTCCATATGAATTAGATAGGGAGCTTATAAGGATGCAGAATCTGATACTGAGGGTCTGAGTAAGAGCTGAGGCGCTGCATTTCTGTAAGCCTACAGGTGATGCTGGGATGGAAGACATCACGCTACATTGGGAAAGGGAAGAAAGTACAGTCACGACAGGAAGGGAAGTTGATGTTTCAGAGGCCTCTGAAGTAGGGTTTTGTGGAAAAAGAAATAAAATGTAAAACAAACAAAAAAAAACGTGCTTTTTTTTTTTACTAACAGTGTGTTTTCACTTAAGATAAATTCTAATATTATTATTACTTCTATTATTTTAAAAGAGCTATCTTCTATTACCTGTAGAAACATAATGGACAGAATTAAATACGTGCTTTTTTACTAACAGTGTGTTTTCACTTAAGATAAATTCTAATATTATTATTACTTCTATTATTTTAAAAGAGCTATCTTCTATTACCTGTAGAAACATAATGGACAGAATTCTGTTACAATGCCATTCCTAATAACTAAGGGCTCTAGACATTGCACAGTCCAGCAGCTTAGCACTATGGTGTTGTAAATGATAGTTCACAAGACGAGCTCAACAAGAAAGCTCAACAGCCCATAAAGCTGACCCTGGATTGTATGTCCGACCCCAACACCCTTGGACAAGGCTGCCCCAAATGTTGACAGCCACACCCATGTGGAAGGATGTAGAATGTAGATTTTCATTTTCTGTTGCTGGGTAACAATTTATTATAAACTCAGGAGCCTAAAACAATACCCACTCATTTTCCCCCACAGCGCAGAACAAAGATATTCTTAATATTCCTTCTCAAAATATTTGAATACTCAGAATCCTTATGAAATGTAGACAGCAACTCTGATTTCACAGAACATAAATGGTTTATACAAAGGTAAAATCCCATACCCATCAAGGTAACTATACTTGATTTAGAAACTCAAGGATTTACAGAGCACAGAGGCCAACCATAAACCCCAAAAAACTATGTCTCGATTAATGTTTGGCTATGTTTCCTTGCACGTGGAACTAATCAGTGAAAATACTCAGGAAATCCACTAAATTCCTGTATTACACACGTGGGGGCGGTGAAAGCCTATACATGCTCAACTCAAAGACAACCCCCTCTGGCTCCTTTACCTGCTGCAGCAGGAGGCCAGCTTTGAAGGTTCTCTCCCCACAAGAAAGGGGTATATCTCCAACATCCACCTTAGATCTGGCCACAGAATATAATAAACAATACAGAAGCTCCCAAAGGACACAGCCAGGAACCACGGAGCACAGGTGGTTTCCTCCCTGAGGGCAAGGGGGCAGGCTTGCCAGGAGGGACAACAAAGAACTTTTTCTACTTCCAGGATAAAAATCTTCATGATTCCTACACACAGGATTTGGCCGTTGCTGAGTGACGATTGGGTTTCCTTTCGTCCCCTTTTCCAAATGGGAGTGTCTTGTCCAGCTTCCCCTCTACCACTGCCTTTTGGATGTGTTACCTGCCTCAGCCTTACCATTGTGTACTGGATGTGCATCTAGGGGACTTAGGGGGCGAGCAGATGGCAGATCAACTGGCTTTCAGATCGAATGTGTCAGACATGAGAAGTAATGTCGGGGCTTGAGAGAAAGAATTGACTTCATAGCACCCAGGTACAATAAACTACGAGATGAATAAAACCTTGGAGAGGGAATGGGTATGTGTCATGTTTGGGAGACAAACTGCACATGGCAGAAATTGTTAAATGTCTTCCCAACTCCGTGTTCTCCTTCTTTTACAGTCATAGGAATTTTAGCGAGGTAAATGGCATCCTACATTTCTTAGCCTCCTTTGTTACTACATATAGTGAGATGATTGAGTTCTGAATAAAATATGCAAGAAAAGTGATGTGTGCTACTTTTAGGTCAGTCTCTTAAAAGACAGGGGGAGCTTTTTGCTGAGATATAAACATGGTGGTCTCCATTCACACATGAGATCAATATCCCGACAGCTAAGCCAAAAGGTAAAAGGAGCCTCGGTTCCCAACACTGTCAGAGTCCTTATTAACCCGGGATTAGCATAATAATTTCTATCTTATTTAAGTAACTGATGTTTTAAATCTCTGTTATAGCCAACAAGTAATATCAGCGCTTGATATTCCATCACTGGTGGCTAATGAATATAGCAGCCAAGCCTACATCATAACTTACACATGCTTACAAAAATATGTCAGGCAACTTTTCAATCTAATGAAGAGATATATGTAGAGACATAGCAAATGGCTTAAGAACCCTATTCCAACTAAACTGCTCATTTGGATTGTGACTCACTATGGTAATCCTGTGTTTTATAAAACCATTTGCTACAAGATAATAATAGTAGTTAAAACACGGTGTTAAATTACCACTTATTAAAAAAAAATTAGGAAACCGCTAAACATACTGAAATGAAAGGCATTCTTGTAGAAGAAACTTGTAAACACAGTAAGATTGCCTTGAATTACAAAATTTGGGTTTAAACTTATTTGTGAAGGTGGCATTTCTTAAAATGTAAACTTTGTATTAGCACATATGTGTTATAGAGTTGTTTAGAATTAAGAGTTCATCAGTTCGTTTTCTCCAATTTTTAAAAAAGTAATTTCAAATAAAAAATCTATCATACAGGTTAATATTAACTTAATATTAACTCAACATTTAGTTACTAAATATATATCCTGAAAGTTCGAGAACAAAATAGGTAATAACCTTGCTTAATGTTGTTCACATGCTTTTCATGTATCTTCACATATAGAATTTTTTTCATTCAAAAGTTAGATATAAATAAAAAGATACAGTATTGTATCATCCATAACACAGCCTTCAAAAGAGAAATTGTGACATAACTTGATAAAGAATGACTTCTATGGCACACTAGCTGGATGCCCTAATTGGCAACTAAAATATTAGCTCCCCACGGATTTCTTTTCTATGGGGTCTGCTTCACATTGCCACAGTGAGAATCCTCATAAGCTAAATAACATTTGTAAGGATTTAAACCTTGAAAGAGCTTTAGGGAAGACACGTTTGCCATAATCAGGTGTCTTACCTTAGTCTTCAGGCCATGCCCAGGTTCTGGGGCAACTGGGAGAATGACCACCCTCTGCTAGGAGCAGATCATTCCCAATGCACCTGTACCTATGATTACTCTCTTGGAGTGCAAGGCACTTTTTTTCTCAGGTATCTATTGTTAGAAAGATGAAAATCCCTTAAATTTTTAATTCACAGCTGTTTAAATAAATTATTTCAATTTCCATTACTCACTACATGTTGTAGAGATTTGTGAGTAGTTTGCAGCACATAGCCTATCTCTCTGTCCCTAGATTTGCTGGGATGTCATGCTGGGATTTGAAAGCTTAACACCTTTCTCTTCTCTGGCACGCCCACTCCCACTACACACCTCACCTTTACATGGGACATCTGTCTCTCTCCCACACACACTTCCACTCACATTGTGTTTTAGGGGGCTGTAAAAACTTCTCTGATTCATCTCTTTGTATCTCTTCTCCCATTTAACACTATGCTTTCCATCTGGCAGAGTCTTAGGATAGTGGGAGAGAGACTTAGGAAACAATTCAAAATGGTAGCAAAACAAAAAAATCACCTGAGCTCTCTCCCAGCCGTGCAGTCCACTCACTGTAAAACTTTTACACATTATGGGCATTCAGGTCATTCCTACTACATTTTCCTATGAGTGAATGATTTAATAAGAATTTGTAATAGCCAAGGAGTCCTTATAACCCGGGATTAGCATAATAATTTCTATCTTATTTAAGCAACTGGTGTTTTAAATCTCTGTTATAGCCAACAAGTAATATCAAGGCTTGATATTCCATCACTGGTGGCTAATGAATGTAGCAGCCAAGCTTACATCATAACTTACACATGCTTACAAAAATATGTCAGGCAACTTTTCAATCTAATGAAGAGATATATGTAGAGACATAGCAAATGGCTTAAGAACCCTATTCCAACTAAACTGCTCATTTGGATTGTGACTCACTATGGTAATCCTGTGTTTTATAAAACCATTTGCTACAAGATAATAATAGTAGTTAAAACACGGTGTTAAATTACCACTTATTAAAAAAAAATTAGGAAACCGCTAAACATACTGAAATGAAAGGCATTCTTGTAGAAGAAACTTGTAAACACAGTAAGATTGCCTTGAATTACAAAATTTGGGTTTAAACTTATTTGTGGAGGTGGCATTTCTTAAAATGTAAACTTTGTATTAGCACATATGTGTTATAGAGTTGTTTAGAATTAAGAGTTCATCAGTTCGTTTTCTCCAATTTTTAAAAAAGTAATTTCAAATAAAAAATCTATCATACAGGTTAATATTAACTTAATATTAACTCAACATTTAGTTACTAAATATATATCCTGAAAGTCCGAGAACAAAATAGGTAATAACCTGTGCTTAATGTTGTTCACATGCTTTTTATGTATCTTCACATATAGAAATTTTTTCATTCAAAAGTTAGATATAAGTAAAAAGATACAGTATTGTATCATCCATAACACAGCCTTCAAAAGAGAAATTGTGACATAACTTGATAAAGAATGACTTCCATGGCACACTAGCTGGATGCCCTAATTGGCAACTAAAATATTAGCTCCCCACGGATTTCTTTTCTATGGGGTCTGCTTCACATTGCCACAGTGAGAATCCTCATAAGCTAAATAACATTTGTAAGGATTTAAACCTTGAAAGAGCTTTAGGGAAGACACGTTTGCCATAATCAGGTGTCTTACCTTAGTCTTCAGGCCATGCCCAGGTTCTGGGGCAACTGGGAGAATGACCACCCTCTGCTAGGAGCAGATCTTTCCCAATGCACCCGTACCTATGATTACTCTCTTGGAGTGCAAGGCACTTTTTTTCTCAGGTATCTATTGTTAGAAAGATGAAAATCCCTTAAATTTTTAATTCACAGCTGTTTAAATAAATTATTTCAATTTCCATTACTCACTACATGTTGTAGAGATTTGTGAGTAGTTTGCAGCACACAGCCTATCTCTCTGTCCCTAGATTTGCTGGGATGTCATGCTGGGATTTGAAAGCTTAACACCTTTCTCTTCTCTGGCACGCCCACTCCCACTACACACCTCACCTTTACATGGGACATCTGTCTCTCTCCCACACACACTTCCACTCACATTGTGTTTTAGGGGGCTGTAAAAACTTCTCTGATTCATCTCTTTGTATCTCTTCTCCCATTTAACACTATGCTTTCCATCTGGCAGAGTCTTAGGATAGTGGGAGAGAGACTTAGGAAACAATTCAAAATGGTAGCAAAACAAAAAAATCACCTGAGCTCTCTCCCAGCCGTGCAGTCCACTCACTGTAAAACTTTTACACATTATGGGCATTCAGGTCATTCCTACTACATTTTCCTATGAGTGAATGATTTAATAAGAATTTGTAATAGCCAAGAAAATTCTGGTTTAATCAGACAAAAGCAGACAACGTATGCTAACAAGGAAGAAGGTAAAGACTCAAGTTTCTGAGAAAAACTGGGGATAGGCAGGATTACTAAACACTAGGTTTACTTTTCTTAAAGGTACCCTTTAGTTAAAAGACTAGTTTATTCAAATTTTAAAAAATTAAAGACAAAGAAGACCCAAGATGTACACCTTGTACATTTTGTTCAACCACAAAATGTTGGTATAATTTTATTTATCTTACACCAACCTACATAAAAAGAGTATCAAAACGATAAGATCATTTGTAAAGTCAGAACATTTTAGTGTCTAACACAGAAGTTATTCAATACATATTAGCTGACTGGTTGCTTTAAAGAAGAGAAAAAAGCAATATTTCAGGATTGAATGAGATGATTAATAATATGGACAAAGCAAGATATCTGTGATTCAGCAACAGCCTACTATAAATACCAATCACTTTACACACATAATTTTTATTCTGTATAAGAATACTAAAAAATACATATAATTTTTACCATGTTACAGGTGAGAAGAGTAGTGCATAGAGAATTAAGTGCCAGGACCAAAATTCAAGGCAAAAGCTATGCATATTCCTGCCTGGTCGCAGCTCCCATAACAATAACAACATGATTATTATATTTGTGTACTGTAGTCAGGGTAGAAGAAGCGGTAGCTAGAGTCTCAGTATAACTGCTGATCCCATCACTGAAACACAACATGAATCCGGAAGGACAGGTATCCTCTGCTATCTAAATCCAATTGGTTCCTGTGAGCTTGGGTAGAAAGAGTTCTGATTGCAAACACTGATAGCAAGAAATTACATATCTATGTGGTTCTTAAGTTTGGGATGGCAAATAGCAACAGTGTGAATACTAAAGGATTCATTCAAAATTTTTCAGAATTATTTCAGTTCCTGAGTTCAGGTAGCTAGAGGTCAGTTGACAGGAGAAGCCTTCAGAATAGGTATCTGGTCTGCTTACTATGGGTCCTGCACTAAATGCAGTGGGGCAAACAGAGGCGGTTTAAACATGAACTCTGATGCACAAGGCAAGGCATTATAATCTACTTGGAGAAATAAGTCTGTCACACCTGTGTGTATGTAAGTAAATGTCAAGTCTAAAATAATGTACAAAGTAAAATCTAAATCAAATAGTAGAAGAGCAATAATTTCAAAAGCAAAGATTGATAAAGATGATAATCACAAAAGCACAAGTCAGGGGCTAAGATACAATAGCTCTTATTGTGGGAGGAAAGGAAGAATTGGCAGGATCTGGGCATTAAAAAAAAAGGATACTTTCAGCCAAAGGGAAGAGTCATGAATTAGGATATGGGAATTAATAGCGTGTATTCACAGAAGAGTGAAGAGAACAGTCTGACATACATAGGCCTGGCTTTTCATGCTGCCTCTATCACCACTCTCCCAGCTCCTGTTCACACAGCTGCTGGCCAGTCCTCCGGTGGCAGGTGTGTATGATGCTAGTTATTAATAATGGAAAAGGAGGTTACCCTCCATTTGCTTAGCATTTCTTTGAAGTGTCTCTCATGGATCACCTGCATTTATAATCCAATGGTTAGTCCTTTGTTTCTTGGTGGAAAACCCAGCACTTTCACACCTTTGGTCAATCATGTAAGTTGGCCACGTCAGTGGACAGAACAAAGTGAAGTGCGTTACATTTGGCAGAACTCCCTCAGCTCGAGGAGGCAATTGGTGCTCACCTCAGCTGAGAGCATTTGTAGTATTGAGCACTGTAAAAATTCAATACCACCTGCAGTGCTGGCTCTTGATGGTAATAATCCTATAGAATAAAGAGGTAATATGCAAATTAACCCTCACGCCCTCACAAGATGGCTGCCTATGACCAGGCCAGCAGGGGGAGTTAGTGAGGGATGACCAAATGACTGAACAAGCAGGCTGCATGGGGTGACCAGGCCGGCAGGGGGGTTAGTGAGGGACGACCAAACGACTGAACAGCAGGCTGTGTGGGGTGACCAGGCCAG
>NW_005370683.1:655607-657281 GCF_000412655.1 Myotis brandtii
TAAGAGGCAACCAGGTCGGCAGGGAGGGCAGTTAGGGGCAATTAGGCTGGCAGGGGAGGCAGTGAGGGGCAACTAGGCCAGCAGGGGGAGCAGTTGGGGACAACCAGGCCAACATGGGGAGGGGGCAGTTGGGAGCAACCAGGCCGGCAGGGGGGGGCAGTTAGGGGCAATCAGGCTGGCACGCAGAGGCAGTTAGGGGCAACCAAGCAGGCAAGTAGGTAGGTGAGCAATTAGGAGCGAGTGGTCCAGGATTGTGAGAGGGATGTCCGACTGCTGGGGATCGGGCCTAAACTGGCAGTTGGACATCCCCCAAGGGGTCCCAGATTAGAGGGGGTTCAGGTTAGGCTGAGGGGACGCCCCCCACCCCCATGCATGAATTTTGTGCACCAGGCCTCTAGTGTAAAATAAAATTCAGATTATCAGAAAATGTACTAAATGTTACATACAAAAAAAATAACATTTTAAAGGGAGATGTTTCCAGAACAGTAGCATTATAAAGAACCTGCTGTGTACTGAAGCCAGTTTTTGATGGTCTGCAGATATCTCAGCCCCACCTGCATCACCTCCTTGCACTGTCAGCTGTCTCAGGCTTCCTTGCAGAGAGGGCTGGGCTCCTCGTGCTGCACGGGGACTGCCTGCAGCAACTTGGCACCAGACCTGGTCTGACTAGACTCACAGAGGCCTGGCACCTTCCACTGCTTCCAGACTCAAATGAAGGGCTGCTCCATAGGTGGCAAAATCTGGCTTCCCTGCAGCTGCCCAAAAGGCTGAGCAGCAGAACACAGTAGGCCAGGGGTACACACTGACCACTGAAAGACAAGAGATACGAAGGGAAAAAAAACAAACAAATTATTCCCCTTTCCTCCCTCCAACAGACTGTTCTGAAATGAGTGTTTCCATATGGCTTATCCAGAGACATCCTAGTGACACTGCTGTGTTTACAACTCAGTGATGTGCACTTTGTGTTTGCTCTCCCATCTTCTCTGCCTGGCTTCATTTCCCCCCTCACTTTGCTGCGCTAGGATTGTACTCCTGGTACAGCATTGGCTCCTCGGCTTTGCCTCAGGCTCTGTTGTCTAGGAAACACAGGCTAAAATAGTATTAAACTAACTGAGGGAACTTTTTGATCCTTTCCCCAAAGGAATGTCATTGTAATTAGCTAGTTATTAATAATGGAAAATGACAAAAGGGGAGGCCAAACATTATAGGCATATCACTTGGGCAGCTTCAACAGGAAGCTGCAATATCACACTCCCCAGGGAACCACCAGCCCATTCCCCCAAGATCCCTGGGGGAAGGGCCCAACCAAGGGGAGATGAACGCATGCGCAGTGAGTCAGAATGACTAGGGAAAGTGCCAGTCGGTAAGCCTGGGGAACCATGGATTGGCTAAAGTAGGCAGGGCCACAGCAGGCCGGCCAAAATTTGGGGAACACATAATCCCCCAAACAAAGGAGTTGGCTCTCTTGTTCTGCTTCCTTGCATTTGCCCATGTTCCCCCCATAGCCATGTGGCCCTGCGAACCCCATCTGAATTGGACGGATGGACTGCAGCTGGAAACAAAAACTGAGCTAGCCTGATGCTGTACTGGACTGCTCCAGCATGGAGTGGGAGCTCTGGACACTGGCTCTGATGTTAGCCCTGTTAAAGGCAAAATGGAACTTCTTCCTTGGGG
>NW_005370683.1:657718-661994 GCF_000412655.1 Myotis brandtii
TGATTCCACACAAAAATAAAGCTTTCTACAATATGTCATTCTCCCATGCGAGTTTCAGAAAATTCTTTTTCTTGGGGTGTCACAAGAATTCCACTCCCACAAGCAACAGGTGGGCATGAGGACCTCTCCCCACCAGTAACACATTCCCCACAGGAATCAGAGAGAAAGAATAGGTTTTAAGCATCACTGTGCTTGCAGTGGAGTGAGGAGAACAAGGGCTAACACAGGGTTAGCATTTATAGTATGCCTGGCAGTGTACTGGGGTTTTTGTTGTTGTTATTTCATTTAATCTCCCTTAACCCTCACAATAAACCATCCTAATTTATCAAGGAAAAACAAGGAAATATAGAAAAAGTGGTTAAGCTTTTAATGTGTGTGATACTGAGCTCAGCACTGCAATACAAGCATAACAGCTGGGATTCAGTGTAGCAGTCAGCCAGATCAGAGCAGGCATATTCCAGAACTTGAGTACCTACAATAATGAACCAATCTGCAGGAAACCCTTTAGTCCTTTCCTCCTATTTCTGAATGCTTGATTTCATCTTTTTCATTGCTCCATTCAGATGCTAATCAAAGCCCGAGGGCAGCCGGAAAACACTTTTTCCTAAGCTGATGCTTCTGTAAACTGGGAAGAGTATTCAATACGGATGCCATCTTCCAGTCAACTGTCACAGTCTTTGTCTATTTGCCTTTTTGAAAACAGAAAACCTATTGAGTTTCCGCTAATGCAAACTTAATTTTCTTTCATTTTCCAGGTCATTACAGAAACTGCATGTGGTTCTAGCCAAGCAATCACCCTTATGGCTTTTGGCAAATCTATTTACAAATGATTAGACATAAATAAAACACTGGATTGCATTTTAGTTAATTTTGCTATTTCTGTAGACATTTTACAATCAAACAGTATTGATATGTATAATAAAAGTGTAATATGCTAATTAGACCAGATATCTTACTGGATGACCTTCCAGACGAAGCCAGGGCTACGAGGGAAGCCCGGGTCCCACCATCTTCCTTCTGGTGCCAGCAGCTGGGGGAAGGAAGGCCTACTCTTGCATGAATTTTGTGCATCAGGCCTCTAGTACCTAAACAGTACTGGTATCCAAATGATCAGAAACCACAAAGATTGTACAGATTTACAGAATAACCACAAACTCTTATGCAACACATATTATGTGCCAGACACTGTTTTATTGCCTCTGCATTGTTAACTCATTCAATCCTAGAACTTAGAAAACTCAAAAACTTAAAGATCTTGTAAGTTTGTCCTGGCTGGGTAGCTCAGTTAATTAGAGCAGTGTCCCCATATGCCAAAATTGTGGGTTCAACCCCTAGGCAGGACACATATAGGAGTCCACCATTGAATGCATGGGTGAATGGAGCAAGAAATTGATGTTTCTCTCTCTCCCTCTCCTTTCCTTTCTCTCTCTCTCTCAAATCAATAAATAAATTAGTTTTGAAAAAATGATAGGTAGATAGATAGATAGATAGATAGATAGATAGATAGACATAGATATTTCATGTAAATTCAATCCCCAACTACTACTTAAACATCCTCCATTATATTGTCATGGGAATATACTTTATTGAGAGGAAGAAGTCACATGCTGAAGTTCAGGAGAGCTTGGTCTACCATATTCATCAGGTAATTAATTAGGTAATATTTGTATGGCACTTTCAGATGTCATTTCCTTTGATACTTACAATGACCTTATGTATATTTGCAGCTCCCAAGTCTTCATCTCTATCCTAATCTCCTTCCTAGTCCTATAGTCATCTCAAAGTCAATATGCCCAATTCTAATCATACTGTCTTTTTAACATACCTTTGCTTTTCTCACACCAATCCCTAGTTCTATTAGTGAAAAATCCCAGTCATCCTAGACTCCTTCTCTCTCACTCATCTCACATCTAATCCATTATCAAGAGCTGTTCATTTGGTCTGGGTAAAATCTCTTAAACTGATACCATTAATAACCTGGTTATTATTAATAGGAAAAGAGTAAAGAGAAGACTCGATAATATAGGTATGCCATTTATACTACAGTTTAATACTTTCCAAGTATTCCCTGCAGATGGATGGGGAAATGGACTGGACAAAGGCAGTTTACCATAGATGTATGCCCAGTAAGGTTTGGGTGATGTGGGAAGATGCTTACTTGTCAGTCACACCTGGGAGCAATTCAGTGGCTAGAATAGGCATGGCTACTGCAAGGGTGTGAAATCTGAAATACTTAACTCCTGAACAAAGCATCTCTGTCTGTCTCTCTCTCTACCTCTAGCTCTCTCTCTACTCGCGCTTGACTCCCGGTTTGCGAGTCAGGCTTGCAGGCCTCGCATGCTCTGTACTTGCCAACGTGGCCCAAAGCCATGTGATGACCCACACAATGAACTAATGGACTGAATCTAGCCTGATGCTACATCAGACTCAACTACACCATGGAATAGAAATTCTGGACACCGGCCTTGCTTTTAGCTCCACTGAACCCCCAGCTGCATATTTTCCAGGACTGGTTTAAGGCCATGAGACTTTGCAAACTGATAAGTATAATTCCAGGCAAATAAAAAACATTCATTCTCCTGTGTGAGTCTTAGAAAATTCCTTTCCTGAAGATATCACAAGAACCCCACTCCCACTAGTGATGGAGGAATTCTACCCACCAACCCTCTGGCAGCAAAACCATCTTCTCCATTCTAACTGTTCCTGCCACGGTTCAAGTCCATGTCTTTTCTCACCTGGTCAAAAGCAACAGTCTTTTCACTGTTCTCACTACCTCCAGTCTGCCCATCTTCCTGGCCTCTACCTTCCACCACTTTAAACTCTTTCCACACACATGTCTTTTAAAAACATCAGTGTAAAAATGCTAATTTTTCTATTTAAAATCTCTTAATAGCCCCCCATCACCTTCAAAGCTAGGCTGCCTAGTTTCTACCCTCAAACACTCTGGCTCTCTTCCTCTCTGTTGCTTTAGGGATGGTCTGTCCTCGGCCTGAAATGTCCACCTTCAACCCACCCATCCTACCCACTCCCTTCTTGACCAGCACCATTTCCTTTAGGAGGTCAGTCCTGATAATAAACACATAAGGGTAAATCTTTATAACTTCAGACTTGGCAATGGATTCTTAGATATGATACCAAAAAGCACAAGCAACAAAAGAAAAATATAAATAAATTGGACTTGATCAAAATTGAAAACTTTTGCACATCAAAGGACATTATAAAGATGGTAAGGAGAAAGCCTACAGAATGGGATAAAATATTTGTAAACCATATATCAGAAAAAGGTCTCATATCCAGGATATATTAAAAACACAACTCAATAATAAACAAATAAATCAATTTAAAAATAAGAAAAGAATCTGAATAGATATTTTCCAAAGAAGAAATACAAATGGTCAATAGCACATGAAAGGATGCTCAACATCCTTGGTCATTGGGGGAACCCAAATTAAGACCACAAACATATACCATTACATATCAAAAAGCATGGGCTATAATAATAAAAACTAATATTACCAACTGTTGGCAAGGATGTGGAATAACTGGAACCTCACAGGGAGAATACTAAATGGTACAAATACTTTGGGAAACTGACACTGTCTTTAAAAAGTTAAACAGCAGTTACCACAGACCTAGTAAATCCACTCCTACATATCTACCCAACAGAAATGAAAGCAATGTGCACACAAAGAAATGTGTGCAAATGTTCAGAGCAGCATTACTTCAAACAGCCAAAACCTAGGAACAATCCAAATATTCCCCAACTGGTGAAGAGATAAAGTGCAGTATACCCAGACAACGCAATACTACTCTGCAATAAAGAGAAATAAACCACTTGGATGAATATCAAAAACATAATACTAAGTGAAAGACATCAGACTCAAAAGACAATATTATATGATTCCAT
Source organism: Myotis brandtii (assembly GCF_000412655.1). Classification (NCBI taxonomy): domain Eukaryota; kingdom Metazoa; phylum Chordata; class Mammalia; order Chiroptera; family Vespertilionidae; genus Myotis; species Myotis brandtii. Next base: position 661,626 of record NW_005370683.1, read on the forward strand.
TTATTTAAAAATTCTCTAGAAAAGGCAAACTATAGAGGCAGAAAGCAGAATACTGACTGCCTGGGACTGGGAATGGGAAGAGAGAGTGACAGCAAAAAAAAGCACAGAAAGATTTGGAGTAACAGAAGTCTTTTAAAACTGTATTGTGGTGATAGTTGTGCAACTGCATAAATACACTAAAATTTACTGAACTAAACACTCACAATAAAACTGTAGACAATGTTTCCTTCAGTTCTTTATAATTCACAACATAATGTTTGGGCTTAATATTAAGATGGTTTGTTTGTGTGTGTGTGTGTGTGTGTGTGTGTGTGTGTGTGTGTGTTTTGTTAATCCTCACCCAAGCATATTTTTCCATTGCTTTTTTTT
>NW_005370683.1:662075-705927 GCF_000412655.1 Myotis brandtii
GAGAGAGAGAGAGTGAGAGAGAGAGAGAGAGAGAGAGAGAAACATCAGTGTGAGAGAGACATTAATTGGTTGCCTCCAGCATGCACCCGGACCAGGGCGGGGATCGAGCCTGCAACCGAGGTATGTGCCCTTGATCGGAATCGAACTCAAGACCCTTCAGTCGGCAGGCTGATGCTCTATCCACTGAGCCAAACCAGGTAGGGCAATACTAAGATTTTTTTTAATTTTAAGTCCCACATTGATGAGAAATCATAATAAATTACCATTTTAAATTATAATGTCGACAGTAGTGTTTCTCAAAGTGTGGTCAAACCACATAATCAAAATAATATTGAGAGCTGGTAAAACCACACTCCCACCTCCATCTCCAACCCCTAACCCCCACACACACCACTCCCTACACTGCTAATCCACCTCTACCAACTCCATTTTTTCCAGTGTTTTATCACCCTCTAACACACCATATAATTAACTTATTTATTATGTTATTGCATTTTTCCAGCTGTGATCCCCGCACTCCCACACACATACATGTACAATAGCAAGAAGGCTCCAAGAGAAAATATATTGACATAACCCCATAACCTAGAACAGTTCCTGATACTCAAATATTTACTGAATGAGTGAAATTTAGGTTCCTGGGCCTGACTGCAGATCTACCAAATAGACCCTTGGAGTGGGGCCCTGGAATCTACATATGCACCAGTTCTCTCAAATAATGGCAAGTTAACGTGTGGGATCCACTGGCCCACAGCCCTTCACACATGGCCATAGCAACTTGAGTGGGGGCAAAAATAGTCTAATGGCAAGCACTGTCCACAAAGATATAAATAGCTGTATGCTGAGCTTACAGACTTAGCACAATGTTAGATGAAGTGAGGATCAAATTCCTCAGATTTTGAGTATGACATAACAAAGTTTTGCCTCAACCACAGCCACCCACACAAATCTAACACAATACTCTTAGCCAGACTTTTAAATTGGATCCCAAGGGGCTTTTATGTAACCATAGGTTCAAATTAACAACCAAAAAGGATTCTTCTAACTGAAATGTTCACTGCAAACTCAAAATAACTGACATATTCTTATCTCTGGTGCCAACAATGCTATACACCCTATTCAAAATATGCACTTTAGACTGTTTTGGGAAATTTACACTCTACATTTAAAAAACCATCATAAGGAGAGGTCATGAATTTTGGTTTAAAGTAGCTATGTTTGGTATCAAATGGTAGTTCATGAAGAGGCTCTTTTACAAGAGATCATGCACAGAGACATAAGGAAATAAGGAAAAACAGGTTTCTGATGGGAGATACCACATTTTCTCATCTGTCAAATGGAAATAAACAGTATCTAATCTGCTTATCTACTCAGGTTGTAATGAGGCTGGGGGGGAAAAAATCATTAAAAGGTACTTAAAGAGCCCAAAATAATATATACACTAAAAAGTTTTTTTTCTCTCTGCAAGATGCTTACCTTTATTCCATTATATTTAAACTTTAAATCTAATGTGTTGCTCATCTTAGCACTCTCTATATATGAATGTTTTCATTTAATTTGATAACCAAGATGAAGGAAATGGAATCATCCTATATAATAAAAGCCTAATATGCTAAGTGTCCAGTCATCCAGTCATTCGTTCAACCAATCAAAGTATAATATGCTAATGTATGCTAAGGCTGCTCAACCGCTCACTATGATGTACACTGACCACCAGGGGACAGACAGTTGACTGGTTGACCAGTTGCTATGACGTGCACTGACCACCGGGGGCAGATGCTCCAACCAGTAGGTTAGCTTGCTGCTGGGGTCCTGCCGTTCGAGACTGAGAGAGACAGGTTGGACACGCCCTGGAGCCCTCCTGTGGTCCCTCCATGGCTGGCCAACCTCCCGCGTCCCTCCCCAGCCCCAATCGTGCACCAGTGGGGTCCATCAGCCTGGCCTGCGCCCTCTCGCAATCGGGCTGCAGGACCGCCCTCCCCCCCTGCCCCCCGAGTACACAAATTTTATGCACTGGGCCTCTAGTGCATTTATAAAGTATAAGAGAAAACAGGAGAACAGAATGCTTGAGGGAGTTGAAATGTGGGGAATATGTCTTTTACAGGCACTGTCAGATGCAAATTTTTAAAATTTTGTGCCAACCACCTGAACTACTTTAATGTATTTATGTGAACAACCTTTGACCATCCCCCAATTTAAGACTGGAATCTTTAAATGTTCTGAGAGCTAAATTTAAGAAGTTAACCAGCTTAGATGCATCCCATGCTAACCAAACAGCTTAGGAGTTCATTAAACTCATGTATATGTCCTATATTTTGTTAACAGTGAACTACATGTCTGGGACACAAGATGACTATGAACTAGCAGAGGAGAGAAGCATGAAAATAAATAATTTCAATATTGTGTATTATGTAAAATAACCAAAACCGATACGTAGGTCATCATAACCCTGGTGAGAAGGAGAGAGTAATAAATTGCACAAACAATATTAAGAAAAGGTAACAACAACAAAAACCCCACTTGACTCTACTTGAGTTCAGACCACCATCATCTCTCTTAAATTACTACAACAGCCTTCGCTATTTTCCTTCATTGCATTCTTGCTGGAGCCACCATCTCTGCCCTTATGCATTCTCCATACAACACCAATTTTGTTTTTCTAAAATATTTATCTGATCTTGTTACCCACTAATTTGAAAATTTCGATTCAAATTCTTGCGGTCACGTTATATAAGCCTTCAGCATTTTGTTTTCCTTACTGCCATCAGATATAGACTTCCCCTACCTACAAATCCAGTCCAGCTTCCAAGGCCCAGATGGTGACCTCCCTAGCATTCTAACCAACACTGATTGGCCTTTTCATTCTCTGAACTCCTGAATCTTTAATTGGCTCTGACTCATTTTATGCTAAATCTTAGCTTGCCATACATTACCCTTTCCTGTTTCTTGAATGTATCTGTTTTCCCATATAGAAGGTAAAATCTTCAATCCCAAAATCCACTCTCTGTATATGTTCGGAAAGAGCATATATTCCATAAATATTTGTTAAAAGGCATGCCAATTATTGTAAAAATTTATTTTTAGTTAATTTATTATGGAACCACAGGTTCAAAAATGGTAACCAAAGTTAACCATCCTTCTGCTCTCAGATAAACTTTAAGAAAGCTATTATTGCCCTGAGGAAGAAGTCAGTGTATAATATGTTCAATGGCGATAAATGCAACAGAGAAAACTAAGCAGAAAGGGAAGTAGAGTGTCAGGGCTGAGGGAACAAGCAGGTTGCTATTTTATATGAGGTGGTCAGAGAAGGTCTCAGTATCAATGGTATGGTCTCTGAAATAACATTTGAGCCACGGGTTTGAAGAAAGAAGTCATGCAGCTATGTGGAGTAGTGCCACAGACAAAAGTGGTAACAGCAAGTGTAAAGCTCCAATAATGTGCATTTGCTTTTCAGAATATTTAATTCTGCAATAGAAGATGGACAAGTGCGTAGCTAATAAGACACAGGTGAAACTTTTAAGATGCATTAAGCATAGAAAAGCAGCAAGTGAGTAGTCTGTCAGACATACGCAGAATTCATAAGACATATTAAACATATACATGGAAGAAGTTAGTAAGTAAAGCATGTGCCACTGAGCAGATAGGAATGGAAGGGCCGAGAGAAACCTAAATTCAAGAGGCACCTAATATTCAACAAGCTGTAAACATAAGACACCTGATAGATTAAATATTCATGAACACTAAATAAACATGAGATATATGAGGCACTCTCTCTGTATGAGATCTTAAGTTAGTTATCCCACATGTTCTCTGCTCAAGAAACACAAACCCATAGCTGCTCAGCAAGCTAACTGACAAGCTACAGGTAAGGCCAGGCTTACTTGCCCCTGTGTTTCTCTGTTAGAGCAACTCTGTGTCGCTGGTATTACCAGGCATCTTCCATCAGGGCCTCTTACTGCAATTCTGGTCCTCTCTGCCAAAGCAGAGAGAAAAAAACATGAAAACTGTGTAACCCAAGATTCCTGGATCATGGTCCTTCACTCTCTTACGTCCTCTCCTAAGTGTTAACTTTACCCCATTTCTTTCCCCTCCCTCTCATAGTGTGTTTTAAATATATACAGGGTAGGGCGAAAGTCGGTTTGCAGTTGTGAGTAGCGAAACACAGTCTACTCTTGTATTATTATTTATTAATTATTGCATAATTTTCCATACAAACAACTGTAAACCTACGTTTGCCTCACCCTATATATTTAATAAAGCATGTGTTTGAGCATCTTAATTCGCCCTGGGAGTCCTCTCCCATGACCTCTGTGATAGGCTGCCTGGTATGGTCCTTGGAGACTACCATTTCCCACACAACAGGCCCTCAGGCAGAGCACTCCTGGCAGGTTAAAAGAACAGTCTGGGTGTCAGTGGGGCATGGAGAGAGTAAGAGAGAGGAAAGGAGAGAGTAGGAATTCAAATCTTTAGAGACTGCATCGGGTAGTGCCTTGTAAGCTATTGTAAACACTTTGACTTCTCACCCTCAGTAAGATGGGCAGCTATGGTAGTGTTTTGAGCAGAAGAGTCAGATGCTCTAAGGTCTATCTTAAAAGTATCACTGTATAAACAGCAGACTTGTAAAGTTCAGAAAATCCAGGATGAGTGGCCTGAGCAACTAGTGAGTAGAAGGAATGGAAAGACACATGGCATAAAGACTAAACAGGGAAATTTGGTCTGAGTCATGACACCACCAATAATAAGCTATCAAATCTATTTATGATATTGTCCATGTAAATGGAATTACCTTCTTTTTTAAAGAACAGCATAGCCTGACTAGTGTGGCTTAGTGGTTGAGTGTTGACCTATGAACCAGGAGGTCACAGTTCAATTCCATGGTAAGCCACATGCCCAGGTTGCAGGTTCAATCCCCATGGGTGGGTGTGCAGGAGACAGCCAATCAATGATTCTCTCTCATCATTAATGTTTCTATCTCTCTCTCTCTCTCCCTTCCTCTCTGAAATCAATAAAAATATATTTTAAAAAATAAAAGAACAGTATAAAATAGTATAACTACTTAATTACCCTCATTGAATTAAAAAATATGGAATAGAAATTATGTACATGGCATATATATGTGTGTGTGTGTGTGTGTGTGTATTTGTCTAAAGTCTAAAGAAAGTACATACCGTATTAACAAATAGTAGTGTCTGGGCTGGAATATATACACTTTTTATCTTCTTTTTTAATTTCATATATTTTTCTTAAGGTTCTAAATACATATAATAACAAGTTTTAAGGAGAGAATAGAATTACACATTTTTGTATATATTCTATATTCCTTAAAACCAAAATTGATGGGCATCTTGGCCTCAAACTCCAGATGATATGCCTCAATAACCACAGAAAAGATAAGGACTTAAAGTCAGGACAGGAGAAAACCCTACAATTATGAGATTGCTCTCTACGAAGGTAATTAGGTCCTTGAGCAGTCCCTCAAGAAATACTAGAGACTCAATCAAAATTCAGGTATTGATATGCATTAGGTTACGTAATCAGGAGGTGAGGAAAAGCCACTGGAAACCCATATACAGACTTGCCTGCACAAAAGAAGACACGAGCTCTGTGGATAGAAAATGTTGGTATAGGGAAGTGGTAACGAACATGGACCCTGGTATCAGATTAAATAATCAGAATTTGAAATGTGGCTCTGCCACACCATAGTTCAGTGCACTTGGGCAAATAATAGAATCTCCCTGTGCCTCCGTTTCCTTGTTCCTAAAATAAGGATAAAGGTACCTACCTTCTATGGTTGTCGAGAGGATTAGTTACATGTGCATATTCACTATGAAGAAGGCTTAGATTCGGGCCCTAGATCAGGAGCATCCTGAGATAATGTATAAAGCAGGGGAGGAAAATAAGGGATATTGAGACCCTCAACCACAAAGGCAGCCAGGCTCAGTCCTAATTCTGGGTCTAATAAGGAGCAAAAGCTCCATAGGAGAGCTCCAGGGGAGCTTGGCAATCACAGGATGCTTTAATCCCAACCTGCTCTGGACAGGAGGGGAATGGGACAAGATACACAGAAAACTTGGAGGCATCGCTGGAGCCAAGCAAGAGGGAAATTACTAATCTAGGCCAGGAAAAGAAGGCAGGTCCTATAAGGACCCTGAGCTGGATGCCCCCAACTTACTAATGAGAAAACAGAAGCTCTGAGAGGCCATTTATCCCGGGTCATCTGGCCAGCAAGTATATCGTCTGCAATGTAGAAATACACTTCTTGAAAATTGTGATGACTTCAGCAGTGAAAATCAAATTTCCCATTAGGACAGAATAAGGTTGAGATGATTGATGTATAGAAGGTGGAGGAAGCACCCTGTTGTTCTTAACAATTATCTATAAGTGACTAATTGGCTCTTCTGAAAGATGGATTTCACATCTGACAACTGAAAGTAAAAAGCATTGATTTAGTGGAAGTTAAAGGGTTTTAGATATGCTCTTATGTGACTCCACCCCAATTAATTTATTCCAAATCTCACTGGCATCGAAGGCAAAGAATAGCCATGAATAGCATCACTTATCACTTCTGTATATATTGCATTTGCTATTTGTGCTTCCTGTCTACAGTACTGGCTTAAAGCTAATAAGTGAAAACAGCAGTATAGAAACAAAGCAGAGTTAATGTGATACAACAAAGCGCTTTTCCTGATGGCTTGATTGTAGTGAAAAGCCCCAACCCAAGGTTTTAAAACTATCTCCCACTGTTCGCAGCTTTCCTTACCCATGGCTGAATGCTCAGCCCTACTTTCAGTGATGTAGAAGGAGAGGAGAGTGCAGGATCTTTTTAATGCTACAAGGGGAGGGTCTCCAAATGCTGCTACTTTCTTGCTCATCACTGCGGTTTGCTAATAGTATCACGCAGTATTAACCAGGTACACAACTAGAGAAGGGATGGTTCAGAATGGAGCGCTGAAGGCTCTCCTATCCCTAAGGAAAACAAGGTACCACCAAAGGTATATAGTTCTGATGGTGTATCTGAAGTCAGAACCAACAAATCTAAACAAAAATGGCTAATTACACCAAAGGAGAAAACCATCTGCTGCCTACGTTGTCAGAGGCTCCTGGAGACATGTGGTTTTTATAGAATTACATTCATGGGAACCAGACTAAAAGATTAATTTAATTTATAAGAATAAATATTTATTGAGCATGCACTTCTTGAAAATCTCTATGTTTGGCACAGGTGACAAAGATGATTAAGAGAATAGTTTACCCTCACAAAACTTGCATTTCAGAGAATTCAGACATGTTCCTTAAAAAAATACAGGATAAAATAAGTACTGCAAAAGGGAATACCCAAAAATGCTCCGGGAACCCAAAGAGAGCCGCTGTCAAAAGGAAATCAGGAAAACATCAGAAAGCATAGCATGGAAGGAGAAACAGAACATTTGTAAGGAATAGTTGCTACAATAGGAAGCTGTAATTTTCAGAAGAGCTAAAGGATGAAAGAATTATATTGGAAAATAAACTTCTTTCTAGGTGAAAAAAACAACACAATAACAGATGGGAAAGTAGAGTGTTTAAAATGCAAAATTTTCAAAGTAAATCCTTTGCCCAATTGCCTTATTTGTAAAGACAAGTTTTGAAAAGCATTTCTTATACTGAAAAAAAAAATGCTTTAGATAAAAGTTCAGTATACCAAGGATTAAAGGGTGTTCACTGTAAAATGTTATCAACAACAGTAAAGGCCAAGTTCCCATGATTCTACAGATACTTACTGAGGCAACTCAAAGAACTTGAGAGTGCATGGGAGGAACACCTGGCGAGGCGCCAAACACTGAATCAAAACCAGTGCCCAGAATATCAATCAAAAGCATGTCTTCATGCGGCATGTTTCAAGTGTTTCCTCTTCTTACATTCTCAACACTTTTTTTTTCCAAGAAAGATATTTTGGTAGACACCTTTTAGGAATGGGATGTCAGGATTAGTAACAAATGAATGCACTTATTAATTATATGTAATGTTTTAAAATAGGACCTGTAGAAATACATGAAAACCACAATTTATCCAAACTGTCTTTTAGAACCACTGATTCCTTGCCAAGCTAGTTATGAATTGCAAACACGCAACTATGCAGAGAAATACACTGAGTATATTTGATTCTTTCATCCTTCCTACTACTCCTATAAACAATATGTATTAATAAAACAAAATCAAAACTAGCGGCCCACAAAAACTGCCTATTTGGACATTCTAAATAATTGGCATAAGAAATAATCTGGTCCTAGAAAAAGAAAGGTGACTGTGCCTATTAGGAGATTATACACACTTAGGAAGAGACACTAAAGACATTTTATTTTGTACAACACAAGAAGAGCTCTACGAAACATATACCTCAATATGAGAAATCTTCCTGAACTACCAAAACCATTTGAGTAGAGCAGAAGGTGGGTCAATGTCTTTCTGGAAAGGCAAGGAAGAAGTTATAATGGCAGTTTAAAGATTTGTTAAGCATAGAAATACTTTCTTTAGATGTTCTCTAAGGGATTCTGATATATTTCTAAAACAAATGGAACCCCTTTCATCTCTCCTGAGAATTTAGTTCTACCTGGTAACATATATTATATTACTGGGGGGAGGGTGTATAGGACCTAGACCTATAAAATATTCTACAATGCATTACAAGAAACAACAACACCCTTCTTATCACTGTTGTGCGAAGCACTATTTGGCATCTGCTTGTGAGAACTGGCACTACATGTGTATTCAGGATCCAGGAATGTGTCATCCCCATTTAAATATCAAGAGCCCAATAGTGAGCCTTTCCCATTTTAAGACAAGAATACACAACAAAAAACTGCAAACGCTCCCTGTTGACACAAAAGCCTAAAGGTAGTTCATTTATCCATTTGTTCATGCATCACACAGTTGTGGACTACCTGGGTACACTGTGCAAAAGATTAGGCTACCAGTGGTCGGCAAACTCATTAGTCAACAGAGCCCAATATCAACAGTACAACGATTGAAATTTCTTTTGAGAGCCAAATTTTTTAAACTTAAACTATATAGGTAGGTACACTGTTATTAACTTAATTAGGGTACTCCTAAGGCTTAGGAAGAGCCACACTCAAGGGGCCAAAGAGCCACATGTGGCTCGCAAGCCGCAGTTTGCCGACCACGGGTAGCCTAGGCAATTAGAACACAGATTTATAACACACAATCCATGCCCTTACACAACTCAGTCTAGAGTTTGTAAGATAAAGCATATTGACTATCTAAAAATATACTAAAATGTAAACAAGCATGCTAAGTTTTCTCATTGGAAAATTTGACTCGTGTCTAATGGTGTAGATGTATGTGAATAATAATATACACACACATACTTTTTTAACTTAATTTTTAGATAGCTTATATGCTGGGATACCATAGGAAAAGCACTGGTCTAGGAGTGAAGACTTACATTCTAGTCAAGTTCTGCTACTTACTAGCTACGTGACATAGGGCAGGTCACTTAACTTTCATTAGCCTATTTCCCAAGGCATAAAATGAAGATAATAATACCTGTTTTACCTACTTCACAGGCTTATTATGGAGATAAAGTGGTAAAAAGATGTAATAGTGATATTAAATTGTAGACGTCTACAAATGTACAATGTTATTACAATCCAAAACATGAGAACTTATTTTAACTTCTAAAGCTATTAAAGTAGCTAAAATACTTTCATGTTTTTGAAACAAGTTCAGCTCAACTGCAAAGGCTTACTCCTTTTAAGACTAGTGTTGCCCTAACCGGTTTGGCTCAGTGGATAGAGCATTGGCCTGCGGACTGAAGGTTCCCAGGTTCTATTCTGGTCAAGGGCATGTACCTTGGTTGTGGGCATATCCCCAGTAGGGGGTGTGCAGGAGGCAGCTGATCGATGTTTCTCTCTCATCGATGTTAACTCTCTATCCCTCTCCCTTCCTCTCTGTAAAAAATCAAATATATATATTATATATTATATATATACTAGTGTTGATAATTTAAATAAAAATTGACATAATGTTGAAATTAACATTGAATTAATATTAGTGACAATTAAGTTAATGTTGAAGAATAGTCACCTGGCCAGTTTCTCAGTAGACCAGCTCTACCTAATCACCTAGGAGCCTGTTAAACATGCTGACTTGTAAATTTGAATTTCTAGAGGGCTGCGTTTGGATATTTGCCAATTTATCAAACACCCAGGAGACTTTTACACATAATAAATCTAAGAGCAATAACCTATGGCAAACGATCACCTCATTCTTCTGACCTTACTAGCAAACAAGATCAAGAAAAAATGTCTTGATTAGAAAATAAAAGATCTCATAGAATATTTACTGCATTTTCTAGCTCCTTTAAAAATACTTTTAAATTAAGAAAGGATAAAATGTTCTAGATATTAGTTTCCCTACCGTATGTAGTGCTAAAAATAATCTAAGTTGTTATTCTTTGTCATTACTAACAAACACATCCAAAAGCAGTTGGGAAATATGCAATAAGCATTTTGAGCCATTAATCCAAAAATTCTCTTCTCTCTTGGATAACACAACTTGGCATAAATGTCTCCTATTCCTTGCAATTTGATACTACCACCATGTTTCATAATACAGATAATATAAAAATACATAGTCAATAGTTCTGCAACAATTTCAAATGCACACTATTAAACAAATTATACCTATGTAAATTAAATTTTCATAAGCCCTTTTTTCTTGAGTTAAAAAATATATAATGAATGCTATTAAAATATTTAATGGAAAATGTAAAGCTATTTATGTGATAAAGTTATAGTTGAGAATTTACTTTTTAAATTGTCTTTAATATTAAATGCTATTTTTAAAAGTAAAAAATTAATTTAAAAATATACAGAATTCATTGTCCAAATGTATCTTTACCAAAATAACTGCAACATTTTAGAGAATATCTATGTAAAAATATATTTGTTTAGGTAATAAAAAGATCTAGGGTCTTACGTAAAATTACAGCCATCTAATAAAACTGAAATGCAAAAAAAAAAAAACTTAAAGAGTAACAGTCATATAAAGGACTGTTGAAAAGCTTCATACAGTTCTGTAAATATTCCTTACATTAACATTTAAGAAACAGAAACCTACACACACTTTTCCTCGCAGCTGCTTTATAAAAGTGTATATAAAGTTCCAAAACAAACTACTAAGAAAAGCCCCACATTATTGTTGAATGTTTCTTACTAACAGACGTTTCTCTGTTTGAAACAGAAGGCCGCCTGTTCCCTGAAAGGACTGAAAACACGGAGTTGGTCACACTTAACTAGGCCATAAGAAAAAAAATATGCAATAAGAAAAAATAATAAATTCACTCAATAATGAACAAAATAGTAACAGAACAGTTACAAACACATCATTATATCAATTATGTGACAAATTAGCATGTTATATTGTATACAAAAAAATCTCTCCTTTAGCTCATATGTAAAGCATGTTTTTATATATTTCTCTTCCTGGCCACTTTTCATGTTCAAACCAAGAAAGCTCAGAATACTTAAAAAAAAAAAAAAAAAAAAAAAAAAAAAAACTTCTGTAAATTCTAACAGAAATTTGAAGTTATAGAACATAGTGTGTAAAAAAAAAAATTTCACAAACGACATATGTAATAAACATATATATCACCAAAGAGATGCTAAATGATTATCCTTTGGCATCTACAAACACTTTATTGCCCAATCAATGCTCATGTTTTACGTAAGCCACCCATGTTGCCCAAAGTGTTCACTCTCTCCTTTGAAGGGACAAAGCCTGTGGTTAGGTGATTCAATTGGCATCTATCATTTGCTTACTAATGTACCCTTTTAGGTGAGCACCACTTTACATGGCCGGTAGACTTTAAGATTTTCAAGGGCAAAGACTGTTTTTATTCCTTTCTTAACTTTTCCATATTAATTCATCTTTTATTCCTTCTCAAAGACATTGAGCCTCAGTAACCCCCACTTTAAATTTATTATCACAATCTTCAAATGAGCCCTTAGCAGGACCAAAAAGCTCTTCCATATCCCAAGTTGTTTTACTCTCCAAAATAATGATTTCACTGCTTCTTTTCTAACATCTCCAACCCCACTCCCAGCTGACCCCCTTGCTTCTTACTTCAGTGAGAAAGGACAAACTATCAGAATAAAACTTTTTTCCCCCACTTTAATTCTACTCCTATACTTTGCTTTCAATACGGTTAAAATGAATACACATTCCCTGATCCTCCACTTGTGGCTGCATTCCATCATTTCTCACCCACTTGAAACTTTACTCCCGGCATTATCCCTCAGCTCCTGCATTCTTCCCTCCCTGCTAGACCATTCTCAGTGTACAAACATTTTATAATTGCATTCCTCTCTTTATGCCTCAGATTCCTCGTTTTTACAGTGGGGGTAAAAATAGCACCTACTTTATAGAGTTGCTGTGAAGATTACTATAATTATAATTATTATCATGTTTTAAATCCATCACTTAACCTCATGACCCCCTCCGGCTACACATTTTCTAATACCTGTTATAGCTATGTCAAAATAGTGGCCTATTCTTTCTATCTCCAATTCCTTATTCTCTCCTGAACCTCCTCCACTCAGGTTTGTCATCACCAAACTCTAAATACCCACCTGACAAAGACCACTAATGGACTATCCTCAAATAGATAATACATATTGAACACTTCCTATGCTGCCCAACATAATCTCTTAATCCTCATGGTAACTCTATGGAATAGATACTATAATTATCTCATTTTAAAGAAGAAACTTAGATAACAAGAGGTTAAATAACTTGCTCAAGATCACACAACTTAATTATTGTCGAACCACAATGCTATATGCCTAAAACTAATATAAAATAATGCTGAATGTCAACTGTAATTGAAAAATAATTTTTTTAAAAAAAGAAGATAAGTTCTGTTTGGGCTATAAATAAAATATTGACATTAAAAATAAATAATTTAAATAAAAAATAAAAATCACACAGCTTACTTAATCTCTCAGCAAGTTCTAGAGAAAATCCTGTAATTTGGCTCTACTCTACCAATCATTGTATCAAATCGGTTTCCCAGTTCCTTCACAAGCAACAAGAGGTGTGTCCTTATGTCCCTACTATACTATTCAGAATGATTCCCAATCTCTTTTAACCCATGCCTCATCCCTCCCCGCCCCAAAAAAGTCCCTCTATTGATCATTTACACATTATATCTGGCATAAAATCAGTGAAGTGAAGACATATGTAATAGAAGAAGGAAAATGTAATCTGTCATTAAGAAGGAAAAAAAAAAAAACAGCAGCAGATAATGGAAACAAATCCACAGATGATCAAGATATTGGAGTTAGCAAAGTTATAAAGTAACTATTATAATATATTAAAGAAAAGATGAACAAATGGATAAAATAAGAATTTTAATTTGAATCTAGAAAAATGGATATTCTAGAACTGAAAAATACAATATCTGAATTAAGAACTAGTTGAATAGGTTTAACATTAGATGAAAAAGACATGTTTGGCTCAAAAAGATCAATGAAAAATATCCATTTGAAGTACAAGAAGAAAAAATAATGAGAAGAGAAAGAGCATAAGGGAGATGTGGGACACTCTCACCATACAACATACGAGTAATTGAAGTCTCAGGAGAAGAGCAGAAAATGAGGTAGAAGCACTTTGAAAAAATAATGAGCAAGATAACTTCCAAACCTGCTGAAAGACATAAACTCAATGAACCTGATAAGCAAATAAAATTGAGTTTATGGCAAAAAGTATTATTAAAGATACAGAGGGATATTTCATAATGATAACAGAATAATGAGAGACAGAATTATTCCTACCCCAAGATGTCCATGTCCTAATTCCTAAAACTTGTGAAAATGTCACCTGATATGGCAAAAGAGAATTTGCAAATGTGAATTAATTAAGAATCCTGAGTTGGAGGATCATCCTGCATTATCAGATATCAGGTATCTACATTAGATATATGATTTAATCGCAAAGGTCTGTATAAGGGAAAAGGCATTGTGAAGATGAAAACCGAGAGACTAAAGATGCACTCTGGTGGCTTTGAAGATGGAGGAAGGATCAAGAGCCAAGGAAGAAAGGACTATAGTAGTGGAAGCTAGAAAAGGCAAGGAAAGAGATTTTCCCCTGGATCCTCTGCAGTACCTTGGTTTCAGCTCCGTGAAACCCATTTTGGACTTTGACCTACACAACAGGGGGATAATAAATTTGTGTTGTTTTGAATTGTGGCAACTTCTTATAGCAGCAGTAGAAAACTAATACAAGGAACAATAAAACAAAAAATAAGAAACAATCCTGAATCTCTCTACCAGGGTGCTGAAAACTCTAATACATTTATAAAATGAGAAAAATTAATATATCATGTAAAACAAACAAATTTGAATTTATCTTTCTGTCATGTTGGAGAACCTACATAATGGTTTTGAAATTTAAATTTGAAAGCATTCATATATTGTAGTCCTTTGTTTTGAGACTCCTAATATGGCAAATCTTTTAGAGATACCTTCTCTATTTTTCAGGGCAAATATCAATCTTGACCTATCTGAATTTCTTGAAAAAAATTAATATGGCACCTGAAAAGATACCATAAAGTAAAATTTTACTGACACTGTAGTATCTAAAAATCAGTTTCTAGTATAAACAAATAAATTAGTAGCTTACATTGCATGCCCAGTTTCTTACCCCCATTTAGAAACAATTGGTTGATTCTTCCTTCCTGATTCTACCTATTTAATGCTATTCCAATTAAGCAAAACATCAACATCTAATCCTTGAGTCCCTCTAACCAGGCAGAATACTTAAAAGGGGTTCCTCAGGGAAAATAAGAAAATATGTATAGACAGATGCCCATTGTCACACCTCACTTCTTTGTTCTAAGAGAACAAAAGCAGTTCTGATGAATAATTTTGAAGTCCTATAAGAAATCATTAATTTGAATTACTTCAAAACTGGTTGTTGCCTGGCCTAACTGGTTTGGCTCAGTGGATAAAGCATCAGCCTGTGGACTGAAGGGTCCCAGGTTCGATTCTGGTCAAGGGCATGTGCCTGGTTGCGGGCTCGATCCCCAATAGGGGGCGTGCAGGAGGCAGCCAATCAATGATTCTCTGTCATCATTGATGTTTCTATCTCTCTCTCCCTCTCCCTTCCTCTCTGAATCAATAAAAATATATTTTTTAAAAAAACTAGTTGTGAAATAGGAACTAAAAATACCATATAAATAACGCAGCCAATCATTGTCTGTCATCATTGATGTTTCTATCTCTCTCTCCCTCTCCCTTCCTCTCTGAATCAATAAAAATATATTTTTTAAAAAAACTAGTTGTGAAATAGGAACTAAAAATACCATATAAATAACATAGAATAAAAAATATATAAATATATTTAGCAAAATTATTTTCCCATGGGACAAATGTCATATTTGACAGTCTGACACGTATGATCAACAAAATGCCATACAACAAAAATAAACCTATTTGTTGAAGCTAATTACTAAAAGTATTTTGTTGGAGCTAATAAAAGTACTGCACCAACACCCACAAAAATGGGCATAAATGCTTTGATTTCACAAAGGTTCAGATATACTCTAAAATAAATAAATCTCTACCATATAAGAAACTTAAAAGAACACGAACTTGCTATATATAACAAATTGACTTGATATTTTCTTTTTCTTTATATATTAGTAGAAACATTCTAAATCATTGTATATACTTAATATGTTTCACTCAAAAATTTAGAGATCACCCCACAATTTACTCAATAACAGAAGTGCGGCTGTACAGAAAGCAGACCAAACGTGATCACTATGAGGCCAGTAACTGCTGTTACATCACTGTCTCTGGTACTTTACTGTCAAATGATTTAGCTGATATTTGGTTGACAACTATGTACTGCAAATATAGTTAGAAAATCCTTTTTAAAAACTAATTAAAAAGCTTTAAACAGCTCTTAAAGAATTCTACACAGGCTAAATATAAGATCTAAAGATCAAATAGACTCATAGGGTCTTGACAATCAGGGGGTATTATGCAATAGGAAGAAACCCATGCATGTAGGAGGTGACAATAGGTATGCCTACCAGAAGGCAGAAAACAACATCAGGAATGCTTGAGCAGGAGGCAGATGTCTAAGCAGATATAATTGGTATCAGGGAGAGTATGTTGGCAGGTATGAGAAACTTAATAACAATGATTTACTTGATAACAGAAATGTATAGTCAATCAACAGATATTTATTGAAAGTCTCTTCTGAATTAATCACTGTTCTAGATTCCAGCAATCTAATTATGAATAAAACAAAGAAGGTTATTTACTATTTACAAGGGTCTGTGCTAAACAGTCTGTGACTACAAGTGTTGTTTTTGTTGTTGATGTTAGTTCACGGGAAAGTTTAATGATGAACTAAGCAGTAAACAAAGGCAGTAACTAAGGCTCATGGAGCAACAAGACAGAGAACAAATTATTGGAATAGTAATACAAGGCAGGACCAAAAGTTCAGTTCCTAGAATTAAGCTATTAAAGGCCCAGTAATGGAGGTTTAATTCATTTAGCAAATAAAAATAAAAAATGTTGTGTCTCTACTGAGAATTATAAATGAAAAAATAAAAGAGACAAGACAAACTGACCTCTGAGCCACTGGAGCTCAGGGTAGCCTAGTGTTTAAGAACAGTATCTGTCTGAGAGTCTGGGTTCAAGACAGATCTGCAAGTGTTACGTAGACTTACTTCAAAGAGTAGAGATATGCAGCGGCAAGAAGACAAAGAGATCAGTACAGATGAGTTCAGAGCAATGCTTTAGGGAAAACTCATTTGATGGCAATGAAACAGAGAGATTGGAGAGAGACCTAAAATAAGGCAGAAAGCATAACAGAAAGAGCATGGGATTTGAAGTCAGAAAATTTGGTTTGAGTCCCTGCTCTTAACACTTTCTGATACTTTCAGAGTCTATGCTTTGTCACCTTTAAAATTGGAATAACAATTGGATTAGGAGGCTCAAGTAAGAAAACACGAGGACTCACTCTCTGATCTTCAAGGAGCCATACAAATGTGAGTTATTACTATTATTAGTAAAGAGACTACAGCAAAAGGTCAGTCATTAAATAGTAAACACCAGAACTAGAGTGAAGGCAGTGTGAATTATCAGGGTCGGGGCCCAGAGAAAAATACACTATAAGAGACATTTGGAAGAAAGAAGCAACTGGATTTGGCAACAACTAGGGGTAAGTAAAGAGAGAGAGAGAGAGAGAGAGAAATTTTAAAAACATAAGTACCGGAAAGGTGTTATGGGAGAGAATGATAAAAAAAAATTAGAGTATTGAATTGTGAAAAAAAATTAAGCATGACATCTAATAGTACTAAATCCATGTAAAGATGGTATAAAATGCTCAAGTGGGTACAACTTTGTTCAGTTATTATTATACTTTCAAATATCAACAATACTGGCAATTGCAGTTTTTCAGATTTTAATAAAGTTTTCTCTGCTTATATTATGAAACAGACAATTTTTTTAAGTATCAGCTGGTTACTTTGAACTTGTAAAGGAAAAGTGCTGTGAGGCTTCTTTGTATTACTTTGCAAATGTAGACAAGGAAAAGGTATTGCTTCCTTCATCATGTCACCTGTGGAGTTCCGTAAAGGCTATAGACATCAAAACCAACCCTTAGTGACTCTAGATTTGCTCATCCTGGAGGAAGGTTTTGCAAATGTCATATCATACTGGTCCACATCATTAATTAAAACACTATTGTAATTGTTCAGGCATCAAATAATTTAAAACTTGAACTAGGGAGGTGGCAAAAGAAATGGGGAAAAAATAGTGTAGACACAAAAGACAGTAACAAAAACACCTCTCTACATGAATATGGAACAAGGGTTCTACCACCTCAATTATACTGATGGGAATCCAAATGGCTCCTTTTCTGAGCAACTTCTAATTCTGTCATTGAAATGATCAAAGGATAAGCTGTAGACGAAATAGTATCCAGAAAACATTGGTCTGGTCTAGTCTAATCTATATCTGGACAAAGATGATTAGTATGTTTTGAGGCCTGCCTCGTTAGTAATTCAGTAGGAATGATCCACACATAAAGTAACATATTGATAAAAAACATAGCACATATTGTTGATCAGTCTTCTCCAACAATCCAAATGCTTCTTCACATGGACATCTGATATATAAAAACAATATAGGATTTCCTGGAGTCCTCTATGAGTTCATTACCTGTTGATCCTAATACCTTATTATGATACCTCACCCGAACACATAACATCAGTGCTTGGAAAATACTGTAAATCTACAGAGGCAACAGAATTGATGAACCAAGCCATTTAATTCAGAATGTTCTTTAATGAGCAATGAATACTCAAGCATCTATAGTAGCATCAGTGAGAATTACTCAATACATTCAGGTATACCTCAAAGACATTGCAGGTTCAGTTCCAGATCACCCCAATAAAGCAAATATCACAATACAGCAATTTCCACATCTTTTTTATTTCCCAATGTATATAAAAAGTATGTTTTCATTACAGTCTATTAAGTATACATCTCCATCAGAGCCCTTGGATGACCAGGTGCATTGTCAATTACCACAAATATTTTGAAAGGAACCTTCTTTCTGAGCAGTAGGTATCAATGATGGGCTTAAAATATTCAGTATAACAGGGGTACTGTCATTCAGGCTTTATTCTCCCAGCTATAAAGCACAGGCAGAGTAGACTTAGCATAATTTTTAAGGGCCCTTGGATTTTGGGCAGAGTAAATGAGCATTGACTTCAACTTAAAAATCACCAGCCACAATAGCTCCTAACAAGAGAATCAGCCTGTCATCTGAAGCTTTGCAGCCAGGAATTGACTTCTCCTTTCTAGCTATAAAAGTCCGAGATTGTATCTTACTCCAATAGAAGGCTGTTTCATCTACATTAAAAGTCTGTTGTTTAGTACAGCCATCTTCATTAATTATATTAGCTAGACCTTCTGGATAACTTCTACATTAGCACTTGCTGCTCCATCTCACATTTTTATGTTATGGAAATGACTTCTTTCCCTAAACTTCATGAACCAACAACCTCTGCTAGCTTCAAACTTTTCTTCTATAGTTTTCTCATCTCTCTCAGTTTTTATAAAATTGAAAAGGGTTAGGGCCTTGCTCTGGGTTAGGCTTTGGCTTACAGGAATGTTTTGTCTGCTTTGATTTTCTATTCAGACCACTAAAACTTTCTCCATGTCAGCAAGAAGGCTGTTTCACTTTCTTATCACTTGTATAAAATGTTCACTAGAGTAGCACTTTTAATGACTTTCAAGAACTTTCCCTTTGTATCAGCAACTTGGCTATCAACAAATAGGCTATTTTTCAGCCTCTTTCAGCTCTTGACATGCCTTCCACACTAAGCTTAACCATTTCTAACATATGATATAAATGTGATTCTTCCTTTTACCTGAACACTTAGAGACCATTGTAGGGTTATTAATTGGCCTATATTCTTGTGTCTCAGGAATTAGGGAGATCCAAGGAGAAAGAGAGAGATGGACATAGCTGGTCAGTGGAGCAATAACATTCAACATTTATTTATTAATTAGGTTCACCATCGTATATGGGCATCTTACATGCTTCATGGCACCCCCCCAAAAAAAAACCAATTACAATAGTAATATCAACAAAGACTGCTAATAGATTATCATAACAAGTATAATAAAAAAGTCTTAAATATTTCAAGAATTACTAAAATATGACATAGAAACATAAAGTGAGCAATTCCAATCGATTTGCTCCACGTAGGGTTGCCACAATTTGTAAAAAACAATATCTCCAGAGCACAATAAAGCAGAGCTCAATAAACGAGGTATGCCTGTAAAAGAACAATTTGGTATTGCAACAAGAGCAAATTGCTAAATGCCTGTCATGATGATGATGTAACATAATTATGTTTATTAATAAAGTACTTAGGATACCCACAAATCACCAAGAATTTAGCAATAACATGGCACAATTAATGGAGTCCCCAGGATATGTTCAACTGCCTTAATTGCCTATTGTACTTATTAAGCAACTACTGTGTACCACAAACTATACTTAGAAGCTGCATCTATTATTTTATTTACTATTTGCTCAAACTGTGATTATTTCTCCTCTATGTAGAGAAAAAAGTACATTACCTACCTTGTATGTGAAATTGGTGCATGGACTAGATGCATGAGAGTAAATAGAGTAGCATTTGTTAAATAAATCAACTGATGAAAAAAAGAAATGAATGGCACGACCTGGAAAAGAATGAAATGGCCTAGTATGATATGGCACTGGCTCTATTCTGAGAGTTCTTCTTTTTTGCCACTCCTTTGGGGATTGATGGGGCACCGCTGTGAAGGGGCCATATTGACCAGCAATGTTTGCTAGGAAATCATTTGAACTAATAATTCATATAATAAAATACTAGCAGTTATAGCAAGATTAAGGAATGGGACTTTACTTGTTGCCTTTTAATTTAACTACAAGCCTCAAGAGAAGTTTCTAGACACATCCCCACATTTACCGAGAGTTGGCCAAACTGGCTCTTCAACTATCAATCCTTATCTCTCATCTTCAGGCTATAATAGATAAGGCTAAAAATTCACATTGGGGATACTTTGAAGATAATTCATAGGTATAAAGCATGCTTTTTTCTCTTTATCTTATCCTCTACAAAGTATAGGGAAGTAAAATGTCTCTCCTCGATCAAGCAAAGTGAGGGAGTGGTCTAAGGTTTTCTTTCTTTCTTTTTTTTTTCTTTTTAAATCCTCACCCAAGGATATTTTTCTATTGATTTTTAAAGAGAGAGGGAAAGACAGAGAGAAATATCAATGTGAGAGAAACACATCAATTGGTTGCCTCCTGCACACTCCCGACCAGGACCTGGGCCAGGGAGGAGCCTGCAACCAAGGGACCTTCAGTCCGCAGGCCAATGCTCTTATTCACTGAGCCAAACCGGCTAGGGCTGTTTTCTTTACTTTAAAGATTGAAGAGCTTTAAGAAGGGGATTGTGTTCCACAGAACACAGTGTCCCATCTCAAAATGACCATTTCACGGAGGACAGGCCCAGCTCAGAGTGTCTCACCCCTCCCTGGGAAAACATGACGTGCTTTCTGGAGTCCAGTATATATATACCCTTGGAAAAGTCTGAAGCTAGGAAGTAAAAAAAAAAAAAAAGTTAGAGGGCAATTAACTGAGCAAGCAAGCTGCACTTTTGAAGTTTCACAAGTCACATATATGTGATGTTTCTTGTTGTCCAAGTGCACAAAAATAAGAGTGGCCAGACAATAAGCCATTTCATAGGAATCTGGGCAAGGAAAGTTAACTACCATCGGGGTAAATGGATATTCACTGTAAGAGGCTACAGAACTTTTGAGGAGGGTAAGGAGGGAAAAGGAGCTAGAGCATTCCCAAGAGGTCAGCAGAGAGTGCCACTCGTACAGATGCAGCAAGCCTCAGGAGGCTCTTCAAAGAATCCAACAGCCAGCTAGTAAAAGCCAAGAGAGAACTGCGAAAGAGCACCAAGTAAACAAAGGACATGCAGTAAAAAGAAATTTTGCTCTGCTTCCTTAAATGTCTCCCCACACCCTCTGGAAAACCCAGCAGAGGTAGAGTGGGCCTAGAAGGAGAAATAAAAAGAGGTCAGGACTGAGCTGGATAGAAAGAGAAGAACAATGAATTGAATGTCTTAGATTTAAATTGGGCCGCACTTTAATTCCTAAAAATGAAGTCATTCTTACAGCTGAATATAACCTGAAAGTAATGAGACCTACCCAAGAGTTTGAAAAGAAAAACTAGACAAATTCTGATAAAGCTTAGCTAGATGTAAGCTACCAAATTCAGCCCACTCAACCAATTATACAATCTTTAGGAATCATATCTGAGAGGACACCTTAATGACCAAGGGAAATACTTATGAAATAAAAAATGTAAAGTGGAAAAAAACATAATGGAAATCTGTATGTGCAATAGGATTCAATTTTTTTATTATACTACATAAATGAGATTATGTTAATATATATTAGACAGAAATACAATGTTTCTACTTATCTGGTGTGAAATTCTTATAAATTTTTTAAATGAACAGTTAACACTTTTATAATCAGAAAAAATATACTACTAAAATTTTTTTCTTTGCATTGGCAACTGGGCTGTCACAAGTTGTGACAAAAATATGAAAATTTTAACTCTTACATTGAATCAACTTCTGTCTTCTTTTTAGTGTCATTAATATTGTTCCAAATCTTGCAACTAAAAGCAATTTCCTTAATAATATTAGATGATGAGAACTACAACATGCTTGAGTTTCAGGGCCAGAAAGATAAACTGGTCAATAAAATGTTCACTCAGAACTGTCAAATGAGTTCTCTATAAAGATGATAACATGGCAGGGCACTGCTACCTGAATTTAGATCAATCGCCCTTCTACCCCCTCTCAGTAATATCACCAGCCACCTCAAAACTTTCATTCCCCACTTTCTCCCAGTTAACAGAACATCTCCAGCCCCCAGCAAAACCAGCCATCTAAGATCTTCAAGTTTCTCTTTGGTTTAAAATATAGAAAAAGCTCATCAAACTCCTATTCACCAAAGTCACCATCAGAAGTCCAAACTTCCCAGATCATCCTTTAAAATAAAAATATTCACTCAAAAAAAAAATCATTCAATACTACTCTCTAGATAGCCTCAAATTTGGCCCCATCATCTATTTCTCACTTCCTTCCTAAACACTCTCTACTGTCACTTAGAAATTGTGGTCCAAAAGCAGCAGAATAAACAAGTGGTTCAACTTGGAACACTGGCTGGAACCAAATTTGCCAGAATTCAAATCCAGCCCTTTCACTTATAGATGTAGGTATGAGCCCAAGAAAATTGCTTAACTTCTCAATTTCCTCATTCATAAAGTGGAACTAATAATAGTACAGTCATGCCGCTTAACAACAGAGATACATTCTGAGGAATGTGTTGTTAGGGGGGCTTTCACAAACCTCAATGGTCTAGGTTACTACACACATAGGCTATATGGCAGAACCTTTGCTCCTAGGTTACAAGCCTGTACAGCATGTTACTGTACCAAACAAGATGAGATTAAATCAAGCACAAGAGAAAAGTATGCAATGAAGAGATGCAGTAAACATGAGATATACGAAGCTGCTACCAGCATAACACAGCATACTGTTTTATAGCAAACTTATTTTTTTTTTAGTAAGTAGAAAGAATACACTCTAAAGTAATGATTCAAAGTATAGTATAATAAATACATCAACCAGTACACAGTCATTTGTTGTCATTATCAAGTATTATATGCTGGACATAGTTGTATGTGCAATACTTTTATATTACTAGCAGCAGATTAGGTTTGTTTATAACCTACATCAGCATCACTAGCATCACCAAAAATATGTGAGTAAATGCACTGTACTACAACATGACGATGTTACTAGGCAACAGGAATTCTTCAGCTCCGTTATAATACATGGAACCACAATCATATATGTGGTCCATTGTTGACTGAAATATCATTATGCAGCACATTACTGTTCCTATATTATAGGATTACTAGAGGCCTAGCACACGAAATTCACGCACGGGTATGGTCCCTAGGCCTGGCCTGAGATCAAGGCCATCTTCCCCGGCTACTGGCAGCTGGCTCTGCCCCCTGCCACCACCACACCCCCCCTGCACGGTTCCCCATTTGCCATCAGGTGATCAGAGCCTGCTGGCTGGGGGGAGGGGGGAAGGACTGAGAGGTCAGCCATTCCCACCTGCTTGCTGACCCCGCCCCCACCATGGGTCATTCTCTGTGTGTGGGGTGACCAGCAGGCCAGGGGCTTGGCCTGGCACTGCCTCCATCCCCCAACACCCATCCCCGGTTCCCCATTTGCCATCAGGCGAAGGGAGCCTGCCGGCTGGGGGAAGGGACCAAGAGGTGGTCAATGCGCCTCATAGTGACTGGTTGAGAGGTTGTTCTGGTCGGTCCACCGTTAGGGTCAATTTGCATATTACCCTTTTATTATATAGAATTGTAAGAATCGTGTGAGTTACTATATGGTTTAGAGCTTAGAACTTTTGCTTCTGCTATAAACTGAGTGTTGATATTTCATTTATTCTGATTAGAAATTCACCTATTCCCTCAACCTAAAATGTGACCAGCCCATTCCCTGAGGGCATGGCTTTTACTGAAGTAATCTTGAGTAAGGCTTTTTTTTTCTTTCCTATCACATATAAGTCATTGCCTGGAGGTAAGTTTCCTTCTTGCTCCTTAGTGCACTTTCCAACTTGTCTCTCCTCATTCTTCTTCCAAAGATTCCATCTTATTTGAAGCATGTCATCATACCTCACCACCTTCAATGTCCTTTATTGCTGTTCTTCTCACACTGCCTCATACATTGATCTCACAGTATCCGCTTCACCACAACTTCTATTATCATTTTTGGCAACTTCAAATCCCTTCAGTGATACACCCAATACCATTATCTCACAGTTTAACCTCAAGAAACATTCTTATTTTTGGTGTGTTTTTTTCAAATGTAATCAGATGAGAACTACTTCATTTTTTATACTCCCAGTTCCAAACCACATGCATCTACACCCAAAAATTCTCTGTATCTTGTTAAAACAGAAGTCTCCTTGCTTATACTTAAGGCTACTTCCCTCCACTTTCTCTCTTCACTTACCCCTAGTCTCCTTCTCAAGGTTCAGTCCTACAACTATCTCCTCTTTATCACCATCAATTTCTCCCTGTCCTGGATCATTCCAGTCAGGCATAAGTATTGCTCATGATCATCCATTAAAACAATCTCCCCTAATCTTGTTCTTCTTCATCTCATTTCTCTGCTCCTCTTCACAGCAAAATCTTCTAAAAGCATTATTGATTTCACTGTCTCCACTTTCTCATCTCACAGTCTTTCCTTAATCCACACCAAATGACCACTCCACTGAAACAGCTCAAATCTGAGTCACCAATACACTCTCACCAAAGCAAATGGTCAATTTTTGTTCACATCTCACTTGACTTCCCAGCAACATTTAAAACAGTTGATCAGCTTCTAAGACAACATAATCCCCCTGATTTTTTCTAACTTCACTGAATACTTTTGTCCAGTCTCATTGGGTGAATCTTTTTCTTTTATTGGCCTCTAAATTTTAGTGTCCCAGGGCTTTCTCCGCACAAGTCTTCTTTAAATGTTTTCCTTCATGGGTGACCTCATACAGTCCCATTCTTCAACCACATAAATGTTGTTGCCTCTCAAAAGTTTATCTTCAGCCCAGATATATCCCCTGTGATCCAAACTCATATATACAATAGCCAACTTGACATCTTTAGTAGGATGCCCAAAAAGTATAGCAATCACAACACAAAGTAGAACTATAGATCCCCTTTCCCCAAAAAATCAAGTTCTTCTCAATGCTTAAAACTGAGTATCTACTTGATTCCTCTCTTGTCATCACATGCTTTATCAGCAAGTCCTAACAGCTCTATCTCCAAAACCTTCTGTTCGCCATCTGGACTGTTATTGTTTAGTCCCAGACTCCTCCATCTCTTTTCTGGAACACAATAATAGAATTCTCAGTGGCCTCCCACCTCTGTTTTGAACTCTTATAACACAGTTCATCTTCTGTATAGCAAGCAACCAGTTATCATTTTAAGATGTAAATCAGATCATGTCATACCCGCACTTAAAGCTCCCTAAAAGCCTTCCCACTGAAATGAAAGTCAAAAATTTCCTTTCTAGACTAAAAGGCCCTAAATGATCTGGCTCCTGCCTACCTTTGTTTTTACCTCCATCCTCCCTTTTATTTGCTATACTTGGCTGTACTGCTCTTCATACCACTCCACTAACAGGCCAGCTTATTTTCATGGCTTTTGCACTTGCTTTTGTTTAGAATGCCCTCCTCTGAGATCTTCTCATGGTTCAGGTCTCAACTGAAATGTCTCCTCCCAGCCAGAACCAATTACTCTCAAGCATATTGTTACATCTTCTCCATAGTACTTATCAACACCTAAAATTATTATTTTATGTTTACGCTCTCTATCCTTACCCAATGTTAGCTCTTTGAAAGTGAAAAATCTTATCTTGCTCACATCTATATCCTCCAGACCCAGAACACCCTTCCTGCAACATCAATAGTCATCAAATATTTTTTGATAGGTTGATTAAAGTCTCCATAAAAATAATCAGGAGTATACTATATTTTCTCCTCTGGTGTGGAGAACCAGATCCGACATGCTTACTGATATATTGATCACTTCACAGAGAAGGACAAAGAAGAAATAAAAGTCTACCTGTGCTCTTAAATAATTAAAAATTAATTGAGGAGGAAGACAAAAAAATAACATAAACCCAAGACACTAAAGACAACTATTTACAAAGCATTGCCATATTCTCTAAATTATACTTACACATGTGAACATGATAGAATTAATCAGGAAAGGCACCGTTAGGAGAGAATAATCTATGAAGTACCTATTACAATACTTTTTAGAGATGAGGAAATTAAGGCTTAGCCACCTTAAACAATTCACCCAAGGTTAAAAACTAGAAGTCAAGTTCAAACAACTCTCTTGATGTCAAAGCCCATTTGCCTCTTAGGAAATCATTTCTGCCATTTCTTTATACCCAAACCTGGATACTTTGAAAGGTCTATCTGTCAAAAGTTTGGATAATCACAAACGAAGCTGTCAAGGACATCTAGAAGCTCATAAACTCTACCAATATCACATGTTCAAAGTGCCTAGGGGCTTTGGGGGCTTGAAAGATAGAACAAATCATTAGTCTCCTGAGAAAAAACACAGCGTATTACCCACAGGACCTTGGGATTGATGAAGTAGATATAAGAAATAGATATGCAGTTAACAAAAGGATTTTAAATTTTATTCAAACTATTCTTAGAAATGGAATATTTTAGAGAACTTTCCATGGAAGCTTCCTGACTCACTCAGATCCAAGCTGGCCATCCTGAAGGAATGTTATTAATGATGTCGGAAAAGAATATGTCTTTAATTGTGCTCACATATGTATATATATGTAAATACTCATGTCCTTATATGAGTGAATGAGCAGTTGTCAATAAATCTTTGCAAATAACATCTGATGAAAATAGAATGAAATTTATGGATAGGGATTGTTTTTTCATAGAATGAGCATGAAAATCAGGAGACGATGAGTACAGAGGAAAAGAATAAAAGCAAATAAACCAATAGAGCTATGTTATAGATGAGGAGATTGGAAAGATTAGGTGTCATGAGACAAATCATTAAGAACAGTTTACATTACTATTTTGGAAAATAAGGAGTCATTATTCTTTCTTTAAAAGTGGGCATATGATTACAATGGCTATAGTGGTAGACTATTCCAATAATATGTACATATGTGTTCATATTACATTTATGGCGTATTTCATGGGACAGCTATCAGGTCCTGCAAGGACATTGAACGACTCTCCCAAATGGACTGAGATCCTCAAGGGCAAGAGCCATATCTATTCATCTTGCATTTCCCAGTGCCGAGCAAAGTGTTTGGAGAGCACTCGATTTTAGTGGGCCTCAATAACTAATAAATGGAATTGAATTAAATTGAAATATATTAAATTGATCTGAGCCAAGATGAATTGCAATAGTCAGGGATAAGAGCTACTTATTGTCCTCACAAATTCATTTTTATTTTAACTCCATTTACATAAGAGACCAAAATATCTAAAAGTTACCTATTTAAGTAACTTTTGCTTTCTTTTTACACTTTGACAGCCCTTTACAAAGAGGCTATAAAGTCCTCAGCAGAAGTGTAACCCACTTTCCATGTAGAAGGACTTGAGTCATAGAGCGGTGTCACGTTATTTTCCACAGGCTTACTTTTATGCCATCGCCACTCCAAAGTGAGTCAGTGAAACAGAAGAGAGCTGCACTCAGAGTCCAAAAGCACTACTTTCACCACCAAAGTTCATTTTTTAAATATTCAATCATAAAAGAAAAAGTATGTAATGTGAAAATAAACATATTTTATAGTAAAAAAAAGAAAGTACAAAGATGACTGGTTTTGAATCACGTGTTCCTGTTATTGTATTCATTTTTCAAGTAAACAGATACTGAAAAAAGTATCTGGTTCTCATCAAAATATACAGAAAACAACGCAGATATATAAGCATCTGTTTTTTAGGTACGAGGAGAGGGAATCTGATGATTGATTTTGAAGGATAGTCATAGTTATATTACTTTATTTCTACCACGGTGTTTATTAGTTTAATAGCTAATATGGGAGCATTCTTCTGCTTGTAATAGACAGCAAGTAGTACTGTGTTAGGCATCTTGAACAGTCCACTTAATTTTCTATCACATATTTTCTAAGTTGATCTGTCTTCATGGTGTTTCATTTCACTGTAAACCAATTTGTGAAGGACACAAAAAGTATTTATTTCACCAGTTCAATCAAGTTTGTTTTCTAAACAGGTTTAAAAAGTAATTTGTTTTCAGAATAATTTCAGTTTCAGACTTTATTGATGCCATATCACTCAGAAACTTGTTTTTCAATGCAAGTAAAACTAGTCATCTAGTCAAAGATTTCAGTAGCTACTACTGTATACACAAGGAAGACCTCATTATTGAGTATGGTCTTATGAAAAAAAAGTCACAAATTTGTTTTTTATTTAATCATGGTAATCAATTTTAAAAATATGCAAAATGACATATGAACTACAAAAAGAAGGACAAAATTAATCAGATGACTTTTCTAAGTTAGTGAAAAACTCAACTCTGTCACATCTTTTAATTTCTTCATGTTGATCATGAAAATTGTGTGAGTGTGAATGTGTGTGTGTGTTTCAGATCATTTCTGTAGTCTTGGTTAAAAACTCTGTTGGTATAAGTAGAAGTGTGCCCAGGTTAATGATACACCAAGCAATATATTTAAGAGGTTTAAGGATTAACATGTCAGTCAGCTCACCCTGCTAGGTAAGCAGTTGCAAATCAATAAGTTTTCCCATGCCCTTAAAGATACACAGGAAGGAATGTAATAACATTAGTATACATACCAACAGGGGACAAAGATTTAAAAAATGTTATTCAACGTGGTCAAGAAAGTATTATTTTCTCAATCTTGACTTTCACAACTTGTATTTATATGGACAAACCAAGACATCCATTTTATCATATAAATACAATACTGATAACTTTGGTAATATCATGGTCATATATTACCCAATATGAAATGCACTATTATCATTCTTCTTTTCAACTTTATTGAGATATAATTGACAAATAAAATTATGTGATATTTAAAGTACATTGTGTTGATTTCTTATAATATACATTGTGAAAGGATTCCCCTCTCCAAGTTAATTAACAAATCCTTCACCTCACATATTTTTCTTTTTTTTTCTTTAATGAGAACATTTAATTCCTACTCTCAGCAAATTTCAATTACACAATACTGTGTTATTAACTATATATGGTCACTATATTATTCATTAGATCCTCAAACTATGTTCCTGTTATACCTGAAAGTTTATACCCTTTTATCAATCTCTTCCTACTTCTCCCATCCACCATCTTCCCTCTTCTTCATCATTAGAGACATAAATAATAAATTGTAAAAAGGGGCCTCAAGGGAAGACTTGAGAGAATCCTTGTTTAAAAATAAATGTTTACAAGTTAATGACTACAACTAACATTTATTGAGGACTGCTATATGTTAAGCATTATGTTGAGTGCTTTATAAATATACCAATTAATTCTCATGACAATCCTAGGAGATTAGTTCTCTTAATCTTAACTTCATAGACAAAGCCAAGATGAAGGTGAAATTTTATTTAAAAAAAAAAAAAACTCACCAAAGAAATTATCCCTACCTTGATGTGATTAGGAAAAAAAAGTATGGTTAATCACTGCAAGTCTCACCTAGAAGAGGGAAAATACAAATTTTAAAAAGATAGAGATAAATGGAGAGGGAAAAGAGGGTAATAGGAAGAAGGGGAGGAAGAGAGAGGGAAAACTAAAAAAGATAAAAGAATCTAACATTTCTCAAACACTTCTAAATGCAAGGCATTTACAACATTCATATAATCTTAACAATCCTATAAGATAGGTATTAACTCCATTTACAGATAAGAAAACTAAGATCCATAAAGTTTAAGAAACTGTCCTAAAATTTTGAACTCAAATCTATGTGACCCTAAAGTCCATGCTTTAAAATATATAGATTTCAGAGAGAAAGGGAGACGGAGAGATAGGAACATCAATGATGAGTCATCGATGGGCTGCCTCCTACTAGGGATCAAGCCCGCAACCCAGGCATGTGCTCTGACTGGAAATTGAACCTCCAAGTTCATGATCTCCTGGTTCATGACCTCCTGGTTCATAGGTCAACACTCAACCACTGAGCCATACTGACTGGGCTATTTACATTAATATATTTTATACCATACTGTCCAGATTCATCTACTCCTTTTTTTGTGCGTGTGCACCCATATACACATGTATTTCATGTTAATCCCATATGTAAATCACAGTGTCTTGATCTCAGGTAAAATCTTTCTCAAAACATAGTGGGGTCTCCAAGCTGGCATGAATTAAGGAAGAAAGCTGGACTGAAAACTAGTCTGGCCAGAGGCCTGGATGATGTGGAAGTGAAGGGAGGTCCAGAGTAACCCAGATTTGGTCAGTGCTAACACATGTGTGCAAGTGGATTCAATCTGATGGCAGCTTCCAGTTCTTTTTATTTTTTTATTGATTTCATAGAGGGAGGGAGAGAGGAATAGAAACATCAGTGATAAGGATTCGAGAATCATTGATGGACTGCCTCCTACACACCCCGCACTAGGGATGGACCCCGCAAACTAGGCATGTGTCCCGATCAAGAATTGAATCATTGCAGGGAGGGGCTGTGGGCCAATCCGGGTGGTGGGGGCCCATTGTGGGTGTAGCCGGAGGCCAACCTCCCTTGGCCCCTTCCCCTGGCTAGCCCGTCCCCCTATTGAGGTGGGGGGGGGGGCAATTGGGAGCAGGCCACACCCACTATTGGTTCACAGGTCAATGCTCAACCACTGAACCACACCAGCCAGGCAGCTTCCAGTTCTGAGTGGCCCACATGAGTTGAAGGAGATCCCAGTTGGAAAAATAAGGGGATAAGTTTCCTCCTCCACAGAAAAGGGACTTCCAATAATTTCACTTAAGCAAGTGGATTTGTATTCAAGATGGTGGGGATATATATCAGGAAACCAAGACAGAAGCCAAGTGATAGGAGGTAACAGGAAAAGCTGTGATCCTAAAAGCATATGCATGTAAGTTTGAAGCAGCAAAACAAATTTCAGACTAATGGGCTGGCAAGGCAAACAACAGTGCTCTGATTTACTAGTGACTTTATTTAGGACTGACCCAGGAACTCAGAGGTACGAAGCAGACAAAAATCTTCTATATATAAAAAAAAGCCAGTGACCGGAATGCCGTAACAACCGGAATGATCGGTCGCTATGACACCCACTGCAGCCAGTGAACCGGCTCAATTGTGGGT
Organism: Myotis brandtii; assembly: GCF_000412655.1. Lineage (NCBI taxonomy): Eukaryota > Metazoa > Chordata > Mammalia > Chiroptera > Vespertilionidae > Myotis > Myotis brandtii. The sequence goes on from NW_005370683.1 coordinate 693,598, forward strand.
GTGGCCTGCTCCCAATTGCCCCTCCCATCTCAACAGGGGGAGGGGCTGGCCAGGGGAAGGGGCCGAGGGAGGTTGGCCTCCAGCTACACCCACAATGGGCCCCCACCACCCCGATTGGCCCACAGCCCCTCCCTGCAGCTGACCCCGCCTTTGATCACCCCCTCTACCCCAATAAGGGGCGGTGCCAGCTGGCCAACCACCTGCAGCCCTTCCCCCCAGCCAGCTCCTCCCCCTATCCGCCCCCACACACACCAATTGGGGGTGGGGCTGGCTGGCAAACCTCCCACAGCCCCCCCCAGCCCCATTAGGGGGCAAGGCCGGCTGGCACACTACCCACAGCCCCTCCCCATAGCCGGCCCCGCCCACAATCAGCCCCCCCCTCACCCCAATCAGGGGTGGGGCCCACCGGCCAATCGCCCACAGCCCTTTCCCCCAGCTGGCCTGGCCCTGATCTGCCAATTGGGGTCTGGCTGGCTGGGCCCCACCCGTGCACGAATTCGTGCACTGGGCCTCTAGTAATGATAACAAAATGAAAGCAGCAACTATTCTTTTTTCTTATTTTTTAATTGAATCAATTGGGGTGACGTTGGTTAATGAAATTATATAGGTTTCAGGTATACAATTCTATAATACATCATCTATATATTGTATTTTGTGTTTACCACCCCAAGTCAAGTCTCCTTCCATTACCATCTGTTCCCCCTATGCCCTCTTTACCTCCTCCTACCCCTCAGTAGCAACTATTCTTTTTTTTTTTAATGTGTTTTTATTGATTTTTTAGAGAGAGAGGAAGGGAGAGGGAGAGAAGATAGAAACATCAATGATAGAGAAACACAGATCTGCTGCCTCCTGCACACCCCCTACTGGAGATGGAGCCCACAACCCGGGCATATGCCCTGACCAGGAATCAAACCTCTTGGTGCATGGGATGATGTTCAATCCACTGAGCCACACTGGCTGGATGCAACTATGCCTTATAAAACATTTACTAATGCTAGTACTATGATAAGGGTTTATGTACATTATCTTACTTAATTTCACAACAAACATCTGAGGTAGGTATCTTTTTCTCTAATTGAGCCCCCTGTAAACTTTGAGTATAAAAGTATTTTCATGCATAATGATCTAATAAAGGGAATGAGAATTCTAGAACATGGTTGGAGATGTTTACACCAGTGTTGACTGATTTGTACTGATCCATCCTTACTAATATCCAGTCGCTGCTTCAAACAACAGTATGTGTTGTGATTGCGAAGGTTATATTAAAACAGCAGCAAAGCTACCAAGTCCATCCAGGGATCAAACTCATAATCTTGGCTTTATTATTAAGCATCACACTGAAATCACTGGACTTAACAATCACCAATACCCACAGCACTCAATACCACATAATCTCTTTATGTCTATTTTAAAATAGAATAAGGTAGAATCCTAACATTGAAATATATAAAATGAGACCACACAATTGATGTCAAAACATGCTCAAATTTAAATTTGTGAAATCATCAAGTCTGGGTTACTCTATGTTGAGAACTGCAGTCATAGAACACTTGAACAAGAGAAATGAAAAGTTATGTCGAGTGATACCAAGTTAATACAAAATTCAGAATCAAAGATAACTAAAGAAACCCTATACTCAAAAACAAGAACCAAATCTGCTACAAGGGTAACACAAGGTCCAGTTATACTTATGAAACAAAACAGATAAGAACATAATCAAGGACAGAGAGAATGTGTTGTCAATTTAAGGCCAAGTTGGCCAACTAAAATTCAAAAACATCATATTGTATTGCCTAAATGGAGACCTGAAAATGTCACAGATGTCACATTTGGATTAAGGAACCTTAAATGGGAGGTCAAATAATGAGGAATGAAATCTGTACTCTCCTGTTTAATCAATCAGCAGTTGACAACTTCCATTTTAGGACAGAACAGATGCAGACTGGGTGGCCAATAGGCCGCTCAAACAAATATATTTTGTGTTGAACTGAGGTGAACACAAATAAATGCCTTAGAAATGCACTGATTTTCTTTTTAAAAAAATATATTTTATTGATTTTTTTATAGAGAGGAAGGGAGAGGGATAGAGAGTTAGAAACATCGATGAGAGAGAAACATTGATCAGCTGCCTCCTGCACACTCCCTACTGGGGATATGCCCACAACCAAGGTACATGCGCTTGACCGGAATCGAACCTGGGACGCTTGAGTCCTCAGGCTGATGCTCTATCCACTGAGCCAAACCGGTTAGGGCAGAAATGCAGTGATTTTCAAGGAACATGGCATGGTTATGAACCTGTGTTTGGTTTACCATCAGTAGCTTAAGACTAATGTGCTGAGCAAATGTGTGTATTCTCTTAACACATTATATCTTGCTATATATATAGCTTAATGTTATGGTACTGAAGATGCTGAAACATTTAATCATATATTCTGGTGAATGGCACTCTCCTCCCCCTTCTGATCAATACACACCACATCATAATGAATAACTACGCTTGACTCTTTCCCAAGGTTTCTTGTTCCAGCTTGCTGAAAGCAAAAACGCTCTTATTTAGAGACTTCAATTCCAGGAAATAGTCATTTGTAGAGTCTGCGCTCATCAGTGGAAATGAAAACTTTACCAAGAATCATAGGACACAGCACAACTCTTAGAAAATGAAATTAATGTCCTTATTAGACAATAAAGGCTTGTCAATTAAATTCGTTTGATATATGGAATTTAATATATATTGAATTGAATTATTCAAGTAAAGCAGATAATGCATATTTAACATGTTATTCAAAAATGCCCTTCTTTAACATAAAGACATAGAAAAGTTCATACATTATACTCTAAAGAAGCATGTCAAACTCGCATCTGATGGGCTGCATGCAGCATGCGGCCCGCTGGCTACGAGTTTGATATGCTTGCTCTAAACTGTAAATATCAGGCTATAAAAGTGTATCCAGATTATAACAATTTTAAAAATGTAGATATGCATTAAAACAGATATATAGTAATTATATCAAGGTGATGAACTATGATATTTTTCTCATCTTTTCCTGGGTACTTTTACTAATCTGATTACATTATTTCAATAGTAGAAAATAAATCAAATAAAAATAAAATGAAATTAAAAGCTGATTTTGAAATCAGGCTTGAAAGATCTATTTCCTGCTTCTAAGTATCAATCTTCTTTTAAAATGCTTTCAGCTAAGTCTTCCCTTAGTGCCACCAATGAATACTACACATTGCCCCATTAGCTCCAGGTGCTAGAAAACAGTTTTTATAAAAAATGTAAATTTATTTTTCAATCCAATGTTACTATTATTTCTAGTATTTTTACTCAGTTTACTCCATGCAGCTCTCTTTAATCTATAGCCTGGTTTAGTGTATTATTGCCACACTTGATGAGAGGAAGCAAGGAAAGCATTAGCAACATTTTCAAAAATCTGGTGCAAGCCAATTCAGAAGGAAAATTCACATTTTTATTAACCAATTTAATCACCTTCCTCTTACAACAGGTTAAGCCACTGGTGGGAAATATAACTCAATCTTATTGTTAATCTCACAAAGTATAAGGTAGTAACTTTACTAAACACTAAAAACCATAACAACTGAAAGTCTTTGTGGAAAGAGAAAGGTAGGAATAAAAATAGTGGATTTTACTAAATTATAAATGAAGGAATTTGGTAAGATAGAGCAACAAGGCATGTGATTTACATATTGAAAAAAAAAGCAGAGGAGACTAGAAAAGGTAAGGTTTTTTTTAAGTATTTATACACATTTTTGTTTCATTCATAGTGATGCAAGTAATAGACACTCAAAAACAAAAAAATACAAACAGCTACAAGCACTTTGCAAATTCAAGTTATGGGTTACATATTAGAGAATGACTAATCCAATTGCTAGAGTTTGGAATATAACCAACATGCCCGTTGCTGGTTATCTCAAACTCATCTCTAATAATATGACTGCCTTATGTTTGTGTAAAAACTGTTTTTCCAAATGCTTTCACGTGGTTATTTCTTTTAATCCTTTCCAAAGTCCACTGAGGTTAAGTGGATAACTCCTACTCAAAGTTTATCATTGGTAAGAGTCCAGACCAAAAAAGTTTTTTAACCATCCAATGTTCATTCAATCATGCACCTCCAATTGCTTTAATGCCTCCAACTTCTGTGATTCCAGGGCACAGTGGACATTCAACAATTATGTAATAAACAAAACAAAAAATTTGTCTAAAAAAAGTAAATAAAATTAGAATACAATTGAGGGTAGAAATGCCCTGTGCCTCACTAGTACACCATGTGATCAACATACCGCATCGCAATGAATAACTACAGCTTGACCCTCTCCAAGGGTTCTTGTTCCTGCTTGCTGAAAGAAAAAGTCTCTTCTTTAGAACTCCAAACTGACTGTGCAGCTGTGTCAAAGAATGTGAATATCTACTCTGAAAAAATATATAATTTATCATATTTAGAGAACTGATATTGTCGTGCCTAAGGGACAGATACAGCTTCCCAAAGTTGAGAATAATTTCAAAAACTAAAATGTTACTATACACTAAGAGATCCAAAGAGTAGCGAATAAACCTTGAGCTGACCTTGTTTCAGTCCCTGGGCACATGCTGCCCACCTCTCCACAACCAAGTGTGATTTTTTTTTTCTTTCTTGCTCTTACTGAAGAAGCACAAGGAGGACAGTTACACAAATTAAATGATCCTGGGATTAAATCCTGAATGACCTCCATTCCAAACTAGATTTGTAGATATCAGCTTGTTTCAATTCAATAACCCCAATGCCCTTCAAATATTCTATTGTAATAATGCTGTCAATACTGTTAGCATCTTCTACAATGAACAACAACAACAAAAAGCATTAAATGTTCTCTGAATTTGGGGAACATTTTAAGCCAAACAGTGAAAATCACTACATTGTGTGTACCCCTCCCATTGGGATTTTAGAGAGAGTGGAAGAAGAATCATACAAAGACGACCAATCACATCAAAAAGCAGAAATGTCCCTGCATGGGAGCAGCCTAGAAAGACTTTGTGAAGTGGTGAGATTTAGGATATTTTTTGGATGATGGGTCTCCATTATGGTCAAATTGTGTTGTATTCTTTATTTCCTTTTAAAATAAGGATGGGGCCCTAACTGGTTTGGCTCAGTGGATAGAGCATTGGCCTCCAGACTGAAGGGTCCCGGGTTCGATTCCGATTAAGGGCATGTACCTCAGTTGCAGGCACATCCCCAGTAGGGAGTGTGCAGGAGGCAGCTGATTGATGTTTCTCTCTCATTGATGTTTCTAACTCTCTATCCCTCTCCCTTCCTCTCTATAAAAAATCAATAAAATATATTTTATAAATAAATAAATAAAATAAGGGTGGGAAGGGCTGATATATTATTTAGAAGTTTAGAACCACCTATCTAGTAAAGTTATACTCAAAAGGGGTCTTTTTAAACCACTCAGATTTCTACCTCCAACTCCAATTCCAGATCTCAATAAATACAACTCACCTCACCCCATTTGACCTCTACCTCAACCCCACCCTCCAGCCACCTCCTTTGTAGTGAGGCTGCCATTTTTGCTGCAATGTGGTATAACCCTCAAGTATAGGAGTAGAGGGAAAGTTGTAAGAATCGAGGTGAGGGGAGGAGGAGAGGCCACACACTCCGGGCCGAGCATTTACAAAATCCTGCTACTTACCGGTACATATTTATCATTATTTCAAAATTAGACTGCTCCCACATTGTCCTTTTGTAGCTGCTGTTAGAGCATCCATGTGTTACATGCCAATGTTGAAAACTGTCTATATTATTTTTATTACTCAGTTTTGGCAATTTCTTCACATTTGAATATACCAGGAATATAAAGTTGGATATCTACTCCAGGGTCCTCCGCTCACTAGAATCACTGGGTCTAGTTTCTAGAAGCCAAAATAATGGGCACTGAGATGGGAGAACTCACCTAAATGTCAAATTAAACTTTTATAGGGAGGGCTGAAGGGATTAAAACTGCAGTTTTTTAAGTTTATTCTATTTCTGGGATGTCTGCCAGCAAAATCCACAGCACAAAGAAGACTTGAGCTGCTAGTTGTGGGTCCTCAAGCAATTCTCTCAACTTGTCTGGGCCGCTATTGCCTCAACTGTCTTTAAAAAAAAAAAAAAAAAAAGTTTCAACCAGCTGGCCCCGTCAAGGTCCCCTTCAAGTTTTAAAATCAATTTTGTCAATAATTATAGAAGTACTAAAAATTATGTTCTATATATAAAATGCCTAATAATTTCAAAAAACGAAGGACAAAGGAACCTCAAATATAATTCTTAAACATTCAGAAAGACTTCATAATAACTGTGAGATGTCATGAAATTGCCCCTTTGGCTTAGCTGTCATTTGCTTCAAATAAAGCCTGAGCCAGAGGAAAACTATTTTAACACTCTGAGAAGATTAAATAGTTAATCCACCGGGAAACCATGTTGAAACACAGAATTCACAAATCCCCTTCCCAGAGACAAGCATTGAAAATAGCAAACATTTGTTTTATTTTGCGTAAAATTATTCTAATGATATACTGCATACAAATACTTTCTATTATTTGGCATGCGTTTTCATTGTTGTGTTTTTTCTTCCTGTTCTAAAACTCAGATAAAGGTCATGTCTAATGTTGACAGAAAACAACCATTTATAAGTCAGAGTCTCACAGGTGAGTTGTAACTTGTCTTGGGGGAAAACATCCATAATAATGAAAATTCCAAGTCCCCTTCTTTGAGGAGAAATTGATGTGAATTGGAAGATTGGGCAGATTATGGAATTAACTGCCAAGATAATTTCTGCTTTCATGGCTTCACTAAACTGGAATTTCTAGTGCATCATTCACTACCCCATAATTAAGCATCAAAATATTAACCAATTAGCAGGAAAGATGTAAGAGCTCAAGGGGTAGTGATAATTAGACATGAAATCTGAACTTCTAAGGAGTTCAAAACAAACAGGTCTATCATACTCCATAAACTTAATACACCTGAAGAAAATGTATCAATTCATTTGGCAAATAAAATAATTTCATTGTTTTTCAGCTCACATCATCCGCTAGTTTTTACTCCTCTCTTTCCTTACTTCCTCATCCAAAAATAAATAAATACAAGTAGGGCATGTATGTTATATCAAGTGGGACATGATATAAATAAAATCCTAATGCATAAGCTTTGGAGTTCAATTTTTATGTGAAATATGTTTGGAAGGACACCCTTTCATTCTTAACGCACTGTTCTTGAGAAATGTATGACCTCATATACGCTATTGAAAAAATAAGGGAGAAATAAAAACTAAACTGCAACAATTGTTGTTCATGTCTAGTTGGTGCTGCTGACTATATTTTGTTAGTTCCAACATAGTCTGTGCATTTGAAAAGCTTCATATTGCTAGGTCTAAGCTCCATCAGGCAGGCATCATGCTGTAATGTGTGTGTATCCTCAGTGGTAGGAAAGCATCCAACATCCAACACATAGTAGGCACTTTATAAATATTTGTTGCATTAAGGAAGGAATAAACAAATGACCAAACACCAGATAACCATCTATTTCTATAAAGTAAATATTTCTAAGAGCCTTGCTTATCTACCTCCACATTTTCTAAGCGTTAAATTGTTTCAGATAATTTTTCCCAGATGTATATTCGTGTGTCAGCTTGAAAGATCTTTATTACATTGAAATTAGTATGTGAAATGTCTCGAAAACATATGGAAATATGTTTAGGAATACAGAAATAGATATCAGAAACCTGAGTTTGAGTGCCAGTTCTCGTACACAGTGGCTGAGAAATCTTGAAGAGGTCACCAGTGTGCCCGAGACTCATTTTATTCATCTGTATAATATTTTATTCATCTGTCCAGCCTACCTCATAGGGTCTTTATGAAGATTAAATAAAATATAATACATGTATATTATAACCAGGATGAAACAAAGAGACAACAAAAGCCTAAGTGTTTCCTCTTCAATAACCAGAGCACCCAGACCAAACATATTGTTGGAAAAGTCAAGATTGAAATGGTAAAATAGTGCCTTCCTGTCAATAGGGAGGCACCATTTGTGTCAACAGTATGACTAACAACAACAAAAATCACATATTTAATAGACTGAATATGGAAAGTTTGTGCAACCCTTAATGCCATTACATGGCCACCTCAGCATGAGGAAAGAGAAGAGTTCAGGGAGTTCACTTTGCAAATCAGTGCCAGCGACAGGCCTAGTAACAAAGCTTTGACTGTCCAATGAGCCCTTAAGCCTGCTGAGCAATGCTACTTCTTAAAAAGTGCTTCAGTAAGGTGGAACACAGTAAATTAGACAACATCCAAACTCACTGTCAAGGGTATGTACTGTTCTCTGCAAAAGCCAAGCAAAGAAATTTTAGCTCACAAGCGCACGGGCCAATGATTTTCAACCTTTTTCATCTCATGGCACATGTAGTGATTACTACAATTCTGCAGCACAACAAAAAATAGACGTTTTGCCAATCTGACAAAAAAAAACAGGTATAATTTTTATTCATTCACATTGGATGGCTTGTGTTGGCTGTTGTCATTTTTTAATTTGACACTCTAACGGAAAAGAGGTCAGTGCCCCTGACTAAATAGTCAGGAATTGCAGGTTTTAACAATTGTTGCGGCACACTAGTTGAAAATCACTGACATATTGTCTATTAACAATGATGTGAAAACATGATGGTTCTGTGTCTCCATTTTCATTCAGCTCTTGATATCTTTTGCAAGCTAAAGTTCTTGTAAAGGAAAAAATTTCAAATGTTATGTTAGCATTACAACAGGGAAAGGACAAAGACACACCATCTCATGATGTCTTAGATTTAGAATCAGCTACCATATGGAGCCCATAGTTAGTAACTTTCTACACTAACTTTTCTGCACTGGGAGGAAAAAAATGTTGCTAAGAAATCAAATCCTCTGTGTGTGTGTGTGTGTGTGTGTGTGTGTGTGTGTGTGTATCCACTCTAAAAACAGACACCTAATATTTTGGTATTTTCTTGATCTTAGTCTATGATAGGATGGCTTGAACAGTTTTATTCTATATTTATTCACCTTGTTTAAATTATAGAGCAGCACTATCCAATAGAAATATAATGTGAACAACACTACATTTGATTTTAAAATTTCTGGTAGCCACATTTTTAAAAAGGAAAATTAAAAAGATGAAATTAATTGTAACAATATTTTTCAAAATATATTTTATTGAGTTTAGAGAGAGGAAGGGAGAGGGACAGAAAGATAGAAACATCTATGAGAGAGAAACATCAATCAGCTGCCTCCTGCATGCCCCCTACTGGGGATCAAGCCCAAAATCCAGGCATGTGCCCTACCCATGACCTCTTGGTTCATGGGCTGACGTTCAACCAACTGAGCAACACCAGTCGGCCTTAATAATATTTTATTTAACTCCATATATTAAAATATTATCATTCTAATATGTAATCAATACAAAGATTATTGATATATTTACATTCTTTTCATACTTTTTCATAAGTCTTTGCAATCCAATGCATATATTTACATTACACCATACATGTCAATTAGGACACTATTCATCAGAAATACTACATCAGTTTTCAGATTTCATCAACTTGACAGTCAAAAAGTAGTACCACATACCAAGTTGTTCCAAGCATAGATAAAATGTTTCCAAAAACTAAATCAAGGACCAACTTTTAGAATTTAGTTCCTCAGTAGCATTAATCATACGTCAAGGGCTCATCAGCAACATGGGGTGCGGCTGTCACCTGAATCCATATCTACCACAATGAAAGATACCTTGCAGAACACCTCAGATATACTCTGTCAAAAGGCATTTGCAGAAATTGAATTTAAAATGTTCTCCCTAAATGAGAAACTTTCTGTTCAACTTCCTTTCCCCAAAGCTTTATATGACCCATGCACTTATTTTGAGAAACCTAAAATAGAGTCATTCACTTTGGCATACTGGTAAGTCTCTACATCTAATAAAACACAAGAATCTCTAGGACATTTTTGTTTACTTACACAGGTAGAGTCAACTCTATTTATTACCTGTTATTACATTATACATTGAAGGGGGAAAGCAGGTTAAATGCCCTGCTGGTGTGTGTCTATTTGTTGATTTATTTACCCTGCTGGTGAAGCTTATCACAAACTGGAGGTAGGCCAGGAGGACACTGGAAAGATTAAAGACTTGGAGGAAATATTTTAGCCTTAAGTTCAGGTCCTCTCTTTCTGATCTCTATCTTTCTAGCAGCATCTAGGTATGCATAACCTGTCAGAGCCATTCATTTGTAGTTGAACTAGTACAGAACCAGGAAGAGGCAACTGACCTTATGCTAAGTAAAGCTTTGCAAAGCATGTCTTTGCCTCTCACCTCTGTAGGCTTAATGGTTAACCATTTGGGCCAGATAGAGTCAAGCTGTCTGGGTTGGAACTCTTGTTCTGCCACTTGCTCTCAAGTTAGTTAATCTTTCTGCGTCTCATCTGTAAAATGGCTATAATAATAACAGGTCTGGACCTAAATCAAAGATTATTATGAGGAATAAATGAGATTTCACAGGATATAAAACATCGGAACACACAGCACTGATTCTAGAACATGGAATGTGTCCAACAATTATTGCTATTTTTAGCTCAGAAGTCTGGATAATAGAGATGGGAATATATGCTGAATAAATATTTGTTGTAAATAAAAATATATGGCCAAGCACTTTATTAATACCGAAGTGCTATATAAGCTATTTCGATTCTATGCAAAATAAGTTTAGAGAGTGGATCTATTCAATGTATTTAATGAAGAAAAAAAACCACAAATCTTCACAATGTGGTTTACGAAATTGCTAATGTTTTATAAAGCCTTTACCAACAATCAGAACCATGTTTATTCACTTGCAAAATGCTATTATGCATGTCAAAACCACTTTAGGGTGACCCATGGCTCTGCTCACCTCCACTGCAAAGCAGCATCCGATTTAATAGGACGGCCAATAAATACATGGCCCTATGATGGTTCTAGAGAATTCACATATAAAAATCTTAAATCTGTAACAATGGCTTCTCTCCCAGACAAATTTTATGTTTCCATTACTTATTTTATGCTCCTTCGTCATGTTGCTTGACCAGATCAGCTAACTAACAAAATTATCTTTCCCTGTCTTTTCCCTTTCCCTTCTTCTGCCAGGGTACCATCACCAGTAAGTATTAAAAGACCAAAAGAGACATAGTAGCAGTAAATACGAGAAACAAACTAATCCAACAATTGGATAAGTAGGTGTAGAATAACCACGAAGGCCAAATTCAAACTTCAAAAGCTTTATAACAGGTGATTCTAAGTCATAAAACTGTCACTTCCATGGGTGGTCATTTCCTAGTCTTGTAAAGGGCATGTAAAAAGATCTTTAAAATTCATTTTAGACGTTAAGTTGCTTAAAGATACAAAGTATATATAAAACTACCATTTCTATGCCTAACCAAGATTTGTCACTAAAATAACTTAGAAATGCGGACATGACAGGGTTTGCAAAATGGCTTTCCCGAAAGACCACAAGAGGGGAGGATTTTAAAGTATAATTTCTCAGAAAACAGGTTATTTTTATAGTCCTGAAAGTACCCATAAAGAGAAGTGGATTCACAGTAGCAGTCTATCCGAGCTGTGTAAGCAACGCACTTACTCCACCATGAATGCTTCATTAATATTTCAGGGATGATGTTGCAATTTTCCATGAGCAACTGTCAGGGCTCTGCTTCTTGACACGTATCAAAACGGTCTAAATTACATTCAACACTCGTGTGTCTGTCATTGACCAAAATGCAGTTCTGAGGCATCCAGTGTTTCCAAACTCGCACCCAGGCATGTCTAATGTCATTCTGCATCCACCCTGCTCAACCTTGGGATGTCTCACTCAGTCGCGCATGTTAAACCCTTCCACTTGCTGAAGGGTTTCCTTCCTTCTGCGGACCTACCCACCCCACCCCCCCTCGGTGATTTTTATCTTAAAAATAGTTCCCATTCCAATGCCTTAGAGGCCAGATGCGTCTCCTACACGCACACGCTTGTGCCATTATCCACTTCGCAGTGATGCATAAGGCGGCTCCCATTTGCAGAGACATCCCCAAGCTGCTGGTGGAAACACTGTCAGTCTGATGCTTTGTCTCCTGCCTCAGGAGGCCAGGGTTGCATGGACACGTATGACAGACGCTCTCGAAATAAATTTTTAAAAAGCACCCAGCCCAGCAGAGAGGGTGCTCCTGCAGGCAAAGCCCCACGGGCCATCGATCGCCCCGGGCGGGTGAGGGACCCGGAGGAGTCAGAGCCCCCGGGGACCTGG
>NW_005370683.1:706763-710424 GCF_000412655.1 Myotis brandtii
CGCGCCCTTCCAGGCTCTGCGGGGAGAACGCAGCAGCGGCGCTCGCCCCGTGTGGCCTGAGTCTTTGCTAAAAGCAAAGCTTGTTCACCAACGGAACGCGGGGAATCAGCCATCCGCGCGGCTGTTCGGCTTTGTTTCCACCCTTAGCCTTATTGTCCCCTCTCCGGCCTGGACTTTGACCCTCTTCCCCGCCCCCCGCCGAATGCCCTCCCTCCCGGGAATCGGTCACTGGGGCTAAACTGGCTCCCGCTCTGGCCACTGTCTCTGGGCAGCTGACCTGTGCCGCAGCGCATCGCCCATGTGCCAGCCGTGGTGGGATGTGGGAATGATGGGCTCCTGAGACTCTGTCTGCGTTTCTGTTCAATCACTTGCGCCCTGGTGAGTGAACTGCACCCTGGTACTGCCAAGTGTTCCCAGAACTGAATATCCACCGAGACCTGCTGCGTAGCAAATCCTTCCAAACTGACTTTGTTTCCCTCTGGCCTTCGAAAGCTCCTCCCAAACCCAGGGTTCTATCCACATTGACCCATTGTGGTTCTGCTTTTGACTATTGTCTCCCACATGCCTTTGGATAGCTCTGGGGAAACGGCCCTGTATTCGTATCTTTTGTGGACTGCCCATACAGTTCTCTACATAAACATGCGGGGACACACAAAACAGTAGAACAGATTAGATGTCACCATCCAAACAAAGGCACTATGCCTGGTACCTACAATCGAAAATCGCACACCTAATATCCTACCCAGCAGAGATAGGGCAGCATACTCAGGGTCAAAGGAGACGTGTTTTCTTAAGTGAATGTCCACGTGATGTATAATTATAGGTAGGTTTAAACTTACTCTGTCCCTTCACCTTGATACCCCTGAGTCTTAACGTATAACATAACTGGGAAGTAGAGCAGTGATGGCGAATATCCTTCTGCAGAACAAATTGGTAGCAAAGTTCTCCTCTGGCTGCCTTTCTGTATTTATCTATCAACAAATCCCAGCCCGTTTCCTCCTGCCCTGGTAGTCCCAAAGCTGGGTGGATCTGGACTGGCCACCTTGCTTCTTGGAATGATAAAAACTGCAACAAAGGTAAGTAAAGCCCAGCAAATTTAGCAAGAAAATGAAAGAGAGATTTGTATAATTTAAGAACTTTCTTTTTAAAAAATATCTCATTTCAAACAGCACTAGTACATAAATGTCTCAGTAGGAGCCCTTACAAACACAAATGCCACCAGGAGCCTGACTGGTAACTTTAGTGAGCGGAGCAGGAGGGTGAGGACCAAAGTGGAACAGAAAACACAGGCCCCTTCCGCAGGTGGCCACCCCCAGCTCTGACTGCTGGGATGCAGGCCCATGGCTGCCAAGCTTTTGTTTGCTTGCGTGTTTGTTACTTCTCGGGAGATAGAGAAAAATCAGACCTTTATGTGAAAACTCCTTAGATTTTTTAATAAACATCAATAACTAATTCAGCACCATATTTATATACCATGCAAACCAATCAAAATATGTCTGGGGCCCACTTCAGTCCCAAGCCATCAGGCTGGAACTTCTGACCAAAACATTGGCACCAATGCAGCTGTGTCTTTGAGTACATTACACATAGGTTCAGGAAAAGGGAGTTTAAAAATTCAAATTCCCATTGATGACTGAGCCAGTAATTTTCTTCCAAATTTCAAACTTTGTAAATTAATTATCTATTTTGTGTATTTACTTCAGATTCCTTTATAGCTGCTATAATCCTTTTCCTTATGGTTCATCTAATAAGTATCTGAAGTTGAAGGAAACTCCAAGGGAAAACCTCTTCCACAAGAGGGGTTTAAATCCGATTTAAATTATTCACTCAATTAATATTTCATAAGCAACTGCCATATGTAGACAGTGCTGCATTGCACACTGGTGATATGAAGAGGATTAGGACTGTCGGTGTCAGCCCGGCCAGGGTGGCTCAGTAGTTGAGCATTGACTTATGCAGTTAGGTTCCCGGTCAGGGCACATGCCTGGTTGCAGGCTCAACCCCCAGCGTAGGAGGCAGCTGATTAATGATTCGCTCTCATCATTGATGTCCTCTCCCTCTCTCCCTTTCTTTCTGAAATCAATAAAAATATATATATTTTTAAAAGTCTGTCAGTGTCTACAAGGTGATTTCAGTCTAGTTGAGGGAGAAATTGTTGAAAATCTGTAGTTGCAGTAATAGAATTTATGACAAGAGTATGATGAATTCCATAGGGAAAGGTGCAGAATTCTTCAGGTATAGACCACTCAGGATGATCTCCCTGAAACCACTCTTGCCTCTACACTGCAGTAACGGTGACTTTTTAAAACATGTCATTTATGCCATTCTCCTGCCCGAAGCCTTCCAAAGGCCACCTAACAGAAATAGAATACATTCTTCCAGACTTGCAGGCCCTTCACACTCTGGCCGATCCAGCCTCTAATATTATCTTTTGCCATGCCAAGTCTTAACCACGATTTTTTGGTGACACTGCCCCTCTTCCTATTCCTTGAACACATGAAGTTCTTTTCTGCCTCAGGACCTTTGAACTAGCTATTTCTTCTACCTGGAATGTTCTTTCCCCAGATTTTCCCATGGTTAGCTCCTCTTGGTCTGTTAGGTGTCAGCTTAAGTGCTATCTCCTTAGAAGACCTCTCCTAATCGATCTAGCACCCCCACATGATTTGCATGGCTCAGTGCAAAAGGAAAATGCAGTGTCTTGTTAGAAAAGTAACATAAAAAGTGCTGTTAACGATACTGATCTGTAAAGCTTTTTTTCTTCTGAGCTCTCTTGTTCAGCTTGTCACGGTGTTATATTATTTGCTATTTAATGTCGTTTTCCATAAAGAAAAATGAAAAATGTCAACTATTAGCATGATTTTACCATTCATCTTCATATTGTGCAATGCCAGTTTTATGTATAGAAGAGCATTTGATTCATATGCGGAATTATCATAATTATACAATTCCCTATTGTGTACTTCGTACACACCTGTGAATTTCGTTCTTAACTGAACCGTAAAAACATTGCACAAAACTAACTCAATTGTTTTTATTTCACTTCTTGGTACACCTACATTCTACTAACACTTTCTACCTTTGGCTTACAGATGAGTCAGGAAGAACTGAAAGGAAGAGGAACTACCGCTTCCTGTCTTTGCCTTCTTTCTACGTCTGTCATTCTTAGAGTAAGTAGTTGGCAGCTGCAGGGCAGTAATGAGTAAGAAAGGATAAGATAAGGTTCTTGGGTCATTGTGTTTCTTAAAATGTTGTTGCCTTCTCTTCACATTTGAAATTAAGTTCTGGTTTGAGGGAAACATGGCCTCTCAAGTTGTCGGCATCCCTGCTTAGTTAGCTGTAGACATCATGCATTTACCCAGTTCTTGTACTGGCTTTGAATCGCACTTAACTCCCGCACATCATGAGTCAACCAGAATGCTATGCTCATAGGACATTGTTATACTGTAAATCAGAAGACGCCTTAATCAATAAGCCAAATTAATTTGGAGTCTTTTCATTTCGCTAGTGCTAGCGGGCCCAGAGGAAATATTGCTTCTCAAATTCTGGGGCCCAACATGGTGGAAGTCTTTCCTATTTATACATGTTTCAGTTCTTTGTTTTCCAAATTTGGAACGAGACTTCCGGACCTTCTGAGAAAAAGTCCTGTGTGCTGGGACAGGGC
>NW_005370683.1:710484-726739 GCF_000412655.1 Myotis brandtii
CCTCTCTGGAATGGGAGTAGTCTTATTTTTCCCTATTATTTAAGCAAACAAACATTTACAGAAGCCAGAATAGCAGGGTTAAAATTTTAAACAGCAGTTTTTACCCAAGATGGAGGTTACTATGCTTCAACATCAAGAAAGCCATAAGAAAGTGGTGTGACAAAGAAAGGAGGACGTGTGTCCTCAGCTTACCCACACGCTCCAGTGTTCTATCAGACCTGCTCACAAAACACAAATCTAAAGATAAATGTATTGAGAGTTTCAAGACAGTGATAACAGAGTATTAAATCAAGAGTATTAAATCAGAGGGCTGTGATTGTACTGACAACTCACCCACTATATTCCCAGTTACTCACAATCTCATCACTATTTTATTTATTTTAAATATTTTTATTGACTTTTAGAGAGAGGAAGGGAGAGGGAGAGAGAAAGAGAAACACTGATGTGAGAGCAGAACCTAATGGGGATCAAGCCCACACCCCAGACATATGCCCTGACCAGGAATGGAATCAGCAACCTTTTGGTGCACTGGAGGACATCCAACCAACTGAGCCACACCGGCCAGAGCACTATTTTATTTCATCACAGTCCTGTTCCTAGCTGATGTTCTCTTGGTTTTTTGTTTATTGTTTGCCCCCTTTCATTTCAATGTGAGTTCCAAGATAGCAGGGATCTTTTTTGTTTCATTCACTAACATAAATCTGTAGGTCCCACAAGAGTATCAGACGCATAGTATGGATCATTAAATATTACCTGAATGACTATGTGACTTTGGGCAAGATATGAGACCTAAATCTCAGACCTTATATGTAAGCAATGTATCCTCTACCTTATAGAATTGTTTTGGAGCTTGAAAGAGCTTTGTTTATCAAATGTTAATCACAGCACTAACTCGCAATAAGTACACAGTATAATTAGCTAATTTTATTATCAATATGTCTGTAAGTACAAAGTGTTTTAAAAAAGTTACTCATGCCATAGCTGCACCTGTCTGAGGTACATTTGGAAGAAAGGTACATTCTATCACACCCTAAACAGGCAGCCAAAACGAAGCTACAGCATGCATTAGGGCAACTATCTCACCAGTTTTTCCCTCCAGGCAATCTACGCTGTGCTTTCTGCTCTCCACATTCTAATCAGTCATTAAAACTTATTTGCCTCTTCCTTTTTGCTGCCAGCAGAAAGATTAAAAGAAAAAGTTCTGATTACAACTCCATGTGCAAACAACTGGCTTTGGAAGAGCATGCCTAGACAAACATCTCCTCAGAAATCTTTCTGGAAAAAAAAAATCATTAGGAAACTAACCCTTCTTACCTCAATCAGAAATATCAATTTTCCTTCAGTGATTCTTTTTGTTTTATACATTTCCCTCATTAATAACAATGAAAGGCATTTTTAGGGCTCTTCTATGATGCCAGTGCAATATGCTAACATGCATTATTTCACTTAATTCTTTCTCTCAATGACTCTAGAAGATGGGTACAATTACTATTATTTGTTTTACATCTGAGGAAACAGAAGCCTTCCCAACAACCTCTATCTGTTAAAATCATTTTTATATTTCAGGCCCAACTCAAAAATCACCTCTTCTTCAGCCTTTTCCTGATTTCAGATGTGTAATTTTTCTTCTGCCAAATCTCTGTTACATTTCATTTATGTCTTTGTTATTGTTGTAATGATCATTTTTTAACTTGAGTAGATTATAAATTCCTAAAAAGCAGAATTGGTGGAAAATGAAGGAGTGCAGTCAATATTTGCTTACTGAATAAATAGGGTTTCCCAGAAGAAGGCCATGCTATGCTTAGATTTCAACACAAAACAAATTTTCATTGTAGGTAATCTGTTCCCCCTGGTTATAGCTCTCAGAGAGACTGTTTCTATAACATAATGTCTATGAAAGGTGGTGTTCAAACTATCAGGAAGGAAAACGAAAGCACCTGAGATTCTGTAAAACAGAAAATGTAAGCAAGTCTCCCAAAATTCTGGAGATGGCAGACATAATACAATTGTAGTCCAGCCTTTTCATTTGACACATAAGGGACAGAGTTCCTAAGAGGGGGACTGACCACCAGCACCAGGTATCCGCCCAGCACATACATGCACACACATATTTACATCCACAGTCAATCAGTGGCACAACTAAATTAAAATCTAGGATCTTGATTCCCTGTTCAAGGCTCTTTGTTCTTCACTGTTAACTTTACAAAACGTTTTATTCTCTGGGCTTTAGAAAATGTCAGCCTACACTGCAAGTACTTGCTTATGAAGAATATATACTGAGAAGGAACAGAAGGCAAGCTGAGATACTTATCGTAGCAGTTTACCTTATAGTAAAAGCAGTTTGTTAACAGCATGTAGATTTTTTAATGACTGAGAACATTACTAGAAAAACAAACTTTTAATGATATACACATTTTCTCATTTATGATTATTTTGAATATAGGTGGGAGTTACTTCTGGGTGGAAATTTAGGGTTTGAGGAATTTTCTTTTTTCTTTCTTTGTATGTTTTTATATTGCTTGATTTTAAAAAAAAATAATATAAATCACTTTTATAAAAACAAGGAAAATTTTCTTCTCAGGAAAAAATGGCAAGTAGTTCTACTTTTCTAAATTAAGAGTAAACAATTAGATAAAAGTTACATTTCATGCTTCATCATTAAAATCAGAGTTTGAAATGAAAAATTACATGTAGAGTCTTGGACCTGAGTTACAAATCTACGGGAAATTCAAAGAATAAAGACCTTCTCTTCAGTTGAGTTTGTAGCATATGGGTATGGCTCACAGCTTGATTACCCCAAAGTACTGGCCCAGTTAATTGCATTCAAATGCAAATTACAGCTATTAAGTCACACTGGTCTTGTGCCAAAGGCTTAAGCCAAGTTTGTAAGAGGAGTGTTGCTTTTTTTTTTTTTCTAACTGTGCAGGACTGAACTTGATAAGCAGTTGGAACACTCATTCATTAGAACTTCAGTGTGTGTGTGTGTGTGTGTGTGTGTGTGTGTGTGTATGTGTGTGTGTTTGGAATGTTTTAGAACTGAATCACTGAAAAATAATTTTATTAGTTATTTTAATTGAGAACATTTCACCATTTACTATAGCTCCTCTTTTATTTATTCATCAATACCACCATTCTTTTTCCATAAGTTGATTGAAGTTCTTGCCTTCATTTTCACTTTTCTAATCTTCTTTTCTTGTTCCTCCAAAGAATATTTTTCAAATTCTGATGGCTCGTGATACCCTGGAACCAAAAAATTAATGAAGCTCTGGGCTTTTTTTCATTCTTACTAAATTTCAGAAAACCTATAGCAATTAATAATATGAAATTAATTATAATTTATAATAATATTGATACATGGAGTTTGGGGTGTTCGGGCTCTCCCTGTGGGTTCTTGTCCTACAAAGTTTGAAGACTAAAATTCGTGGACGAAAAGACTTTAAATAAAAATGTGGAAGTTTATTGCAGGCATATACAAACTCCCCCTGGGGAGGGGTCCCTAAATGGGAAAAACCTGATCTCTCTCTCTCTCTCTCTCTCTCTCTCTCTCAAAAAATCTAGTTCAGTTTCTGAGTTTCTTTAGCTATGGGTTTATAAAGGCTGGCAACTCTTTGTCTGAACATGAGCCTTTCTAATTGGACCCTTCCTTAATGTATGACCCCCGCTGTACTTTCCTAATTGAACACTCTCCTAATTGGTATCAGTTTCAGAGTTCAAAGCCCACCTGGTGCCTCCCTCCTCCTCTTCCCCTAATCTTGTAACATTCCTCTATCCTCTGTGAATGTATGCCTCCCTCTTCCCTTATTTTATAACATTTCTCTATCCTCTGTGAAATAAGCATTATGGCTTGGAGCTGTCTGCCCTCACATATGCCTTCCTCTCCCATGGACCGCCCCCCACCATCACCTTTTCTCTACCTGCCTGTCCTGTCTCTAAAATTCCTTGCAATATGATAACTATTTCACCAGCTTCCACAATGCACATGTGCTTAGATTTACTGCTCCTCCCCAAAGCTACAGTAAAAAACAGAATACAAAGCCCTAACATCTAGATCCCTAATTTTCCATGTGGTGGAATCAGTGCTTTTTGAGCAAAAAACACATAGCTTATGTTTGTAAGATGCTTTACCTATATCAGTATACAACTTATCTCTCATTCACTTACTCTGACCTGAGAACAGTTATTTCGCAATAGACTACCAAAAAAGGCTTCCCGAACAGGAGAAACTGGTGACATTTGTATTTATTTTATGATCCCAAGTCAATCCTCCAATTTTTGCAGAAGTGCAAAGGGAAAAACCATTTCTGATAGAAAAATCCTTAAATTCCCTTTTTAGTTCAATTATCTATCAAAATGATTACTTAAAGGACTTCTTTCCACTTCTGATTTTGACAGCAAAGGTAAAAACAGAGATATGGACACAATAAGATGTCAATGTGCAGTAAATGACCAACAAGACAATAATAGCAACACACTTTCTTATGCATACACCACAACAAAGATGTGTTTTGCTACAACTTCCAAAAACAATCAGTTTTTTTAAATATTTATTTTAACCTGATAAGGATTCTACAGAATAGTTTGGTTTCCAAGTTAAAATCAAAGAATAGTTTGATGTCTATGTTTCTGAGACACTGTATTTGCCATCTCCATACCTAAAGCTTTCCATGTCCTTTTCAGAATTTATCTAACAGTTTAAGCCTCCTGCTCAAACTTACCTCAATTTACATCACATTCATAATCCTTGTTCTTTATCGAATCCGTATCTTAATATAGTCTGTTTTCTCTTTCCTATTTGGCTGAAAACTTCACTCACCTGACCGTAACCTCCAATAGGCATGGATCAGATGTCTTGTTCACTACTTTGTGCCCAATGTCTGCTATGATACAATGACACAAGTAGATGTTCAAGAAATATTTACTGAACAAAAGGATGAATGAGCAGGACTTTCTGCAAGTCCAAATGTTAACTAACATGAACTTCAGTTAAAGAAACACTAGCTACTCCTCGTGGGTACAGTTTCATCAATAAAACTGCAGCACCTTTTACTGCACATGCAGGGTATATAGATGGGCCCAGGGGTTTTCTTTTGATGCTGCTGTTTTTAAATCTGGGAGAGAAATGATAGGGAAACAGCTCAGGATAACATGCAAAGAAGAGATGGGAAGTTTCATCACACCAGCTATCTATCATATTCTGGATTAAGAGTTTAGACTTAGAAGCAAATGCTAAATATAAATAAGATTTTATGCATTTGCACAGAAAAAAGTACTAATCTGTGAACTATAGTGTGTTATTATTTTTCGTTGCTTCCCACACCTTCGCATACCCCTCATTAATGCATATCTGATGCTTTTATTTGGCAAAATCATACATGGATAATAACATTTTCTAATTATTTTAATGTCTTAATTAATCTAAGTACCAAATTATTTTGTTTTGTTTTTACCTGTGGGTGGAGTGCTTTAAAAATGCCCTGTCTTTACCAGCTGCCCCACCACCACCATCTCCCATGTGGGACTCCAGTCCTGATGTGGAGGCCAAGGCAGTGCCCAGGCCATATGCATGAGCCCCTATTGCTGTTGCCAGAGTGTGGTACATACAGCATGCATCAGTTGCTGGAGGAGATGGACTTGGAGAGGGGAGTCCAGCTGGTGACCTTGAATGTCAATGGTTATAATGCTCCTTTCTATCCCAGCCATAATGGGTACTACCTGCCATTTCTGCTGGAGAGTGGAGCAGAGTGGTATGCTCAAACCCACTGGGGTGCTACTGCCTCAACTGGACCAGCAGCTGTGGGCACACTGAAGTGGCACAGATTCTGCTCTCCTATGGGCTAATCTCAGAGTGGCAGATGATGATGGCAGTCTGCGTGAGGTTGCTGGGAAGTGCCAGGAAGATTTTTATTCCCTCTTTTGAATTTCAGTTCTGAAGGCTGTCTGGGATGGAAAACATGACCAATCCCTGCCCTGTGATTGTGACTACTATGGACCAAATGTTTGTGTCTCCCCAAAATTCTATGTTCAAGTCCTAGCACCCAATGTGACAGTATACAGAGATGGGGCCTTGGGAGATAGTAAGGTTTAGATGAGGTTATGGGGGTGGGCCCCACGAGATGTGATTAGTGCCCTTATAAGAAGAGGCACCAGAGAGCTTCTCTTTCTCCCAATGTGCACAAAGAAGAGTCAGGTGAGCACACAGCAACAAGGGAGCCATGTGCAAGCCGGGAAGAGAGTTCTCACCAAGCACCTGAATTGGCTGGCTCCTTGATCTTGGTCTTACGAGCTACCGGACTTTGAGAAATAAATTTCTGTTGTTTAAGCTTCCTAGTCTATGGCATTTTGTTTTGTTTTTGCAGCCAAGCTAAGTAAAAGAGCGACCTTTAAGACCTGTTTACAGGCCGAATTGCCACCTTCCCATCTCAAGCCACTTCTCAGTGGTACTCAGCCCATGTCTCTCCCCATGGTCAACTTCTGGATTCAGGGTGGAAAACTAAGGCCCAGAATAGTCTGAGTTGATCAGACTATTCATATCCCTTTTTCTTTTTATTAAAAAAGTCATTATCACAGCAAGAAAGTAGATTTGTACAAGTGCTCAAGACTGAACAATAATTAAATTCTAAATTATTCATGTGGAGATGCCTACTCATTTGTGGGGGGGGGGCAGGAAAACCTTACCTCACTTCATACACAAAAATAAATTTCTTGGGTATTAAATACCCACATATAAAAACAAAAACTATATAAATATTAGCATAAATTATAAACTATATAACATAAATAAAAAAACATAAAGGAAAAGCTTGATAGACTTGAGTACATAAAAATTAAAACTGCAACAAAAAAGAAAAATTGAATGTAAAAAAGATATGTAACAACTAAAGAAAAACACTTACATACAAAGGATTATTATTCAGAATATATATAAAGCTCCTACAATATAAAATGAAAACATAAAACACATTTTACAAAATAAGTAAAGAATATAAACTGACCATTCAAAAGAGATAATACAAAATAGATAAAACAAACCAAAAAAAAGAAGAAAACAAGTATAGAAAAATGCTCAATTTTACTGATAATTGGGAAAATGCAAATTAAAACAAATCAATAGCATTTTTTACCCTTCAGTTTAACAGCAGTAACCACATTCCCATAGAATCTCAGTGTCCGCAAAGGTTTGGTGCCCCTTTATGCTTCTTGCAATGTGCCAAGAACTCTTCTCAGTGCTTTATATATATTAACTCATTTAATCCTCACAATAGCCCTGTGGGTACGTACTATATTGTCAGTTGAATTTTACAGTTGAACTGAAGGTCATGGTTTCGTGACTTATACCAAGGTCCCACAGTTAGTGACTTCCAAGTCAACACTTTTAACCATTATACAATATGGTCTGTAAATTGGTAACAACAGCTCCTAATGGTAATGTGGCTGCAATGAAAATTTGTAAATGAGCACACATACAGATACACAAACTGTCTCGTCTTGGACAGTTTAAATGAGCACACATACAAATACACAAACAGTCAGAAATCTGGAATCAGAAGACTTAGGTTGGAAGGTGAATCCTACTAATTACTACCATCTGAGTCTCATAATTTTCATCTTCAAAATGGTTATATAATTTTCCTATGTAGGCATGCTGTGAGAATTATCATAGATCCGTGGTCGGCAAATTGTGGCTCTCGAGCCACATGCAGCTCTTTGGCCCCTTGAGTGTGGCTCTTCCACAAAATACCACGTGCGGGCACGCGCGTACAGTGCGATTGAAACCTCATGGCCCATGCGCAGAAGTCGGTTTTCGGCCTGGGCGAGTCTATTTTGAAGAAGTACTGCTGATATTTGGCTCTGTTGACTAATGAGTTTGCCAACCACTGCCATAGATGATGTATACTAAAAACACTTTGCAAACTGAAAACACTACGTGATAGTCTCATCTCTTTGCTGCAGTTTTGTACTTTAAGGGAC
Source organism: Myotis brandtii (assembly GCF_000412655.1). Lineage (NCBI taxonomy): Eukaryota > Metazoa > Chordata > Mammalia > Chiroptera > Vespertilionidae > Myotis > Myotis brandtii. Next base: position 718,453 of record NW_005370683.1, read on the forward strand.
CACTTCTTCCTGGTGCTTGACTTTTCCATTCACTGAATAAAAGTATTTCTATGGAAAGCTAGTAGTCTTTGAAATTGACAAGCCCTTTGAAAAAATTAATTTCGGAGTTGGTCATCAATATTTGCTCAGAACTAAAGCCTAGACCAGGGGTGGGCAACCCCTGGCACGCGTGCCAAACATGGCACGCCAGTAACTTTTGCTGGCACGTGAAACTCTCTCTTAAAATCTTCCATTTACAATTTTTTTCTTAATATCGACTTTTTTATTTTTCAGATAAATTCAGTGTAGGTGCATCTTAGATAAATAAATAATTTTACATAACAAGTTCTCTTAAAGACCATAGACATGGATTGACAAGAGAGGGGAAGAGCAATTTCAATAGTGTCGAAAACGAACTATTGAGGACTTGGAATGCCATTCCAGAAAATTTTTTCTGTTTAAAAAACTTTGCAACAGCATTACTCTCCATGTTTTCATCCACATACGTTTGTGAATCTTTGTTCTCAGTGATGAATTTTGTTAAGTCTCGTAATAGGAGTAGCCTGACGGATGAAAGTAGTAGCTCATGCATATCACTGAAGGTCATGAAATATAAACCTGATGTAAAATCTCTGTCATCAGTGATGCAGCAGCAAAAGTCCCACTGATAATATCAAACGGAGTCATAAAGTTTTCTGTCGGACTATCAGTGTACATGTATACATTAAAAAATAAATGTATTTTTCATCATCATATACTGTGTTTTTGTCGCCCGAGTGAATTTTATTATTTCTTCAAGGTTCTTCACAACGTACACCTTAAGAGATATCAAGTAGGCGTAACATGTTCTCAAAAAATTAGGGTTGGCACGCAGAAGAATTTTGAGTCAGAGATTTTGCTGGTTTTGGCACGCACTCACAAAAAGGTTGCCCACCCCTGTCCTAGACTAAGAATTCATTGAAACAGAGAAAAAGGACTCAGTGCTTTCCCTCCAGAGTTTACCCTTTCCTTGTGGTTACACAGCCTGCACACGGACAAGAACAGTCACAAAATAGTCCAGCAATGTGTAAGAGGGCTCACATTAAAATAGTGCAAACCAAACACAAAATCACAGTAAAGTCCTTGAAACCAGAAGGCTATTTGGTGTCCGACAAGACCTAATGTATAATAAAATAAAACTGAAGCCAACTCTCTTCAGTTTTATTAAAATAGAAATCACACCACCTCCTAAGAAGGGTTATCTTGGAGATTAAATAGATGTAAGTGCTTAGCACACACACCATCTGGCATAAAGTGTTTATGCAATTATCGCTAGATGCAAAGAGAAGACAAAAATAAAAATTGAAGAGTAAGCACTCTTCAGAAAATCTGAGTGATTCACAAGTTTTTGTAGTGTAGTAAAGTGTAGTGTCAGAAGTTTTTTGTTGTTGTTCTTTGTTTTTTTAAAGAAGAAATGTGTTTTAAACAGATTTTAAGAGAGAAAGACTAGAAAGGATATCTTCCAAAATATTTTCTTTTAGAATGGGAATCTTACATGCTGGGATAAATGAATCGGGGAATGTAGTGACCATGCCAGCAGCCAAAATTTAAATATGATAATAGGCACTTTGATAATAAATATGTGAAAAGTAGATTATACTGCTCCAGCTGGTTATTTGCATTAGATACCAGAGCATAAAATGCTAAAAAATTTGTCACACTTTCAAAAAAAGAATAGCACCTCCTTTGATTACAAAAATAGAAAAAAAGTTTGCCCAGAAAAAAAAGCAACATTGATTCTTTTCACTATTAAATGCAAGTATTTGTATTTAAAGGTGAAGCAGCAAGCAAAACTTTAGAGGCAACTAAAATACAAAGTTGCCTTTTATTTTTTAAATTAATTACTTTACTTTTTTTTTTAGCAGTTTTAGCTTTACAGAAATATTGAGTGTAAAGAGAGTTCTGTATGCCTCCTCCAACCCACCTAAGTTTCTTATTTTGTAACAAATGTACTGCATTAACATCTTGCACTAGTGTAATACATTTGTTACAATTGATGAGCCAATATCAATACATTGTTATTAACCAAAGCCTGGAGTTTACATTAGGGTATACTCTTTGTATTATACGTTCTATGGATTTTGACAAATGTATAATGACGTGTCCACATTACAGTATCATTCAGTGTAGTTTAACTGCCCTAAACATCTCATGCTTCACCTGTTTACCCTTTCCTTCTTCCCCATGGACTCCTGGCAACCACTTATCTTTTAAAACCGTCTCTAAAGTTTTGCCTTTTCCATAAAGTTGCCTTTTTTAAAGCAAAATATTTACTGGTATAAATCACACCTCGGCTGAGAAACCTACAAAATCATTTATGGGAAGTACTGAGCTACTGGAAAGTATTTTATAAATAACAAAGGTAGATGTCAGTTAATATCAATATCATCACATGGTTGAATGAAATCATCGATGTGAATAGCGCTGAGCAAAATTACTCATGTGCAGAATACAAAGCAAGTATTCACATCAGTGTAGCACACATGAGAGAGAAGGGCTTGACGAATAGTTACAGAAAATCTAAGCCATCAGTGGGAAGATTTTCTTTTGTTTTGGAAAGACTTTCAACATCTTTATGATATGGAAGGTGTACTGGTGGAATAGAATATTTGGTGCAGAGCAGACATATTTCCAATTTGAAATCTCAGACACACTCACAATTGTTCCCATTTTCCACACCTTCGTCTACTCCCTTGAATTATTTATTTATGTTAGTGTTCATTTCCCCCAGTAGACTAAAGGTTACCTCTACATTTCCCAGTGCTTACCACGCAAATGAATGGACAATAGATGTCTGCTCAATGAACATTTATAAACAAAACATGTAAAAAAGTTTCCTTTTGCTCCTTTACCTCTCAATCATTCTCAAACTTATTTCTTTGTGATCATTAAATTTTAAAAATCAGGGTGTGTTTTTTTCAAGACATTTTAAACAATAAATTTGAAATATGCTTATGGTTTAAAAAAATAAACAATATAAAATAATATAAAGGAAAACAATAACCCTTCCCCACCAACTCATGATTCCCATTTCCAGGCAATAGCCACCATGATCTGTTTTATGTTTCACCTTTCAGAAACTTGCTAGGCATATATATTCCTACTCATGTGCTAATGCATCTGTATTTAACAGGAAGTTAAATGGAACTTAGGTGTTTCTGCTACGGCCCCAGAGTTGAAAGCCATAGATGAACAGTATTAGTGCTCCTTTGATCTAACGAGATGTCTTCTGGAGACTCTGCTTAGTTCTGCAGCCATCTCCCACTGCCAGCGACACTGGAAAGTAAAACTACCTTATAAGAGCAGTATTACTGTGTATACTTCTCTCTTATAACAATCTAAATGAGAAGAGCACCAAGAAATGTACTTATTGAAATAGGGGTGGTCACTGGAGGGCAGGAGGAGGGGGAGTGAGGGCAAGTGCAGGGAGGTGGGGAGGCCAGGGGGGAGGTCAATGGAGGGGGCGGGAAGGAGACGTATGTACTACTATTTGTAATACCTTAAACAACAAAATAAATAAATGTTTTTAAAAAGAAAAAGAAAATAGGGGTGGTCTGCCAAGTGGGAGACCTATGTCCTATAGTCTTTTTTCTTTTTCCTTTTCTCCCCACCCTGCTTACCTACATGGGCTGCAGAAGTTGCTGATTGAGTGTTGCAGGACAGGAGTGGAGCTGGTGACAGAACATGGAAGAAGTTACCTGATGTCCACTGGGAATAATGTAGACAGAAGTAAGTGCTTAATTCTTACCGAGAAAAAGCCGATGAGAATTTCTGCTTCCAATTGTATGGCATACTTGAGGTTCAGTGAACACCCTCCTGGTACAAATCATCACACATTCTGGATAAAAACTTTTCAGCCAAAGGCATAATCCATGAAAGAAATTATTTTGATAAGCGGGGCTTCATTAAAATTTTAAAAAACCCTGCTCCTCTGCAAAAGACAGAGTAAAGAAAATGAGAAGACAAGTCACAAACCAAGAGAAAATATTTGCAAATCACACATATAATAAACGACTGTAATTCAAAATATACAAAGAACTCTATAATAAGAAAACAAACAACCCAATTAAAAAATGGGCCAAACACCTTAAAGGACACTTCACCAAAGATGACATGCTGTTGGCAAATAAGCATATGAAAAGATGTTCCACATACTATGTCAACAGGAAAATCCAAATTAAAACAATGAGGTATTTCTACACTCCTATTAGAATGGCCCAAATCTAGAACACTGATAACACCAAATGATGGCAAGAATGTGGGGCAACAGGAACTCTTGTTCTTTGCTACTCAGAATGCAAAATGGTAAGGAAAACAGCTTGGTGCTTTTTTACAAAACTAAACATACTGTTACCATACTTATGATCCAGCAACCGTGCTGCTTGGTATAGACCTAAAGGAGTTGAAAACTTGCATGTGCACACAAAAAATCTGTGTATGGGTGTTTACAGCAGCTTTATTCATAATAGCCCAAACTTGGATGCAACCAAGATGTCTTTCAGTAGGTGAATGAATAATCATAATTGTGGTAGATCCAGTGTTAAAAGGAAATAAGCTATCAGGTCATGAAAAGACATAAAAGAAACTTAAATGCATATTACTAAGTAAAAGAAGCCAATCTGAAATGGCTATACATTGTAGCGATTTTCAACCTTTTCATCTCATGGCACATATAAACTAATTACTAAAATTTTGCAGCACACCAAAAAATATTTTATATTTTTTGCTGATCTGACCAAAAAAAAAAGTATAATTTTAATTCATTTACACCAGACAGCTATTGTGTTGGTGGTTGTCTTTTTTTCTTTTTTGAATCTAAGGGAAAAGAGATTAGTGCCTTTAACCAAATAGTCTGGTGTTGCATGCTTTAAAAATCTTTGCAGACCCAGCCGGTGTGGCTCAGTGGTTGAGCGTTGACCTAGGAACCAGAAGGTTCATGGTTTGATTCCCAGTCATGGCACATGCCTAGGTTTCGGGCTCGATCCCCAGTGTGGGGCGTGCAGGAGGCAGCCAATTAATGATTCTCTCTCATCATTGATGTTTCTATCTCTCACTCCTTCTCCCTTCCCCTCTGAAATCAATTTAAAAAAATCCTTGTGGCACACCAGTTGAAAATCGCTGACATACTATATGATTCTAATTATACTAGAAGCCCGTTGCACAAGATTCGTGCAATAGGCCTTCCTTCCCCTGGCTGATGGCACCGGTTTTCCTCCAGCACCCAGGACCCAGGCCTTTGGTCCGGCCGCAGCGGAGAAGCCAAGCCTCTTCAGGTTTCAATCTTCAGTCTTCAGTCTTCACTCCGGCAGAGCCTTCAGTCTTCGCTCCAAGCCTGTGTTTGTAAATTAACCGCCATCTTTATTGGGTTAATTTGCATACTCATCCTGATTGGCTGGTGGGCATAGTGGAGTGACACCAATTTGCATGTTTCTCTTTTATTAGTGTAGATGACATTCTGGAAAAGGCAATAGTATGGAGAAAGTAAAAAGATCAGTGGTTTCCAGGGGTTAAGTAAAAAGATCAGTGGTTTCCAGGGGTTGGGAGGCGGGGGGTAGAGAGGAGAGAAAAAAGGATGAACAGGCAGAGCACAGAGAATTTTTATGGCAGTGAAAATACTCTTATGATACTATAATGATGGATATATGTCATTATACATGTGTCCAAAGCCATAGACTGTACACACCTAATATAAACTGTGGACTTTGGGTTATTATAATGTGTCACTGTAGGATAATCAACTGTAACAAATGTACCATTCCGGTGAGTAATATTGATAATGGAAGAGGCTATACATGTATGGAGGCAGTGGGTACATGGGAAATCTCTGTACCTTCTGCTCAATTTTGCCATAAACCAAAAATTGCTCTAGGGGGGAAAAGTCTTTAAAACAAAATGTGTATTAAAAAAAATTTAAATACATGAGTGAGCTGAGGCCAAAAACAACAAAAAGTGTGAATCTATGGGAGTAAGAGAACTGTGGATGGCATTTGCCTTACGTCTGCCTGCCCATCAGATAGTTCCTTGGGCAGGAACAAGAGGCAAAATGTTATGAGCTTGATGCCAAATTCAGACAAGAATGCAAAGAAAAACAACATCAAAAAAAGGAAATTAGCCCAGCCATCGTGAGCATCAACCTATGAACCAGGAGGTCACAGTTCGATTCCCTATTAGGGCATATACCTGGGTTTCAGGCTCGATCCCCAGTGTGGGGCTTGCAGGAGGCAGCCGATCAATGATTATCTCTCATCATTGGTGTTTCTATCTCTCTCTCCCTCTCCCTTCCTCTCTGAAATCAATAAACATATATATTTTTAAAAAGGAAATTATAGCCCTAAATGAGATATTAGCAAATTAAGCCTTACAATGCATTATTAAGGTGAAATATCAAGTTCAAGTTGGTTTTATTATAGGAATAGGTTTGTTCAATATTAGAATATTATCTTTATTAAAATTTTAATGCAGAAACACTATTATTTCAATAGGTGCAGAAAAATCATTGCATAACATTTAACAACTATTCTTGATAAAAGCTCTTAGTAAAATAGGAATAGAAAGGAATTTTATTTTATAAAAGATATCTACATATATACACACAAACAAAATATAGCAAGTATTGTACTTAATAGTGATGCATTAGAAGCATTCCCTTTAAAATCAGGAACAAGAAAAGATGTCTGTCCATTATGGCTCTTCTTTTGGACATTGTCCTGGGCGTTCTCACCACTGCAATCAGGCCAGATCAGAAAGAATGTTTCAAGATTGGAAAGAAAGAAATAAAACTGTAATTATTTGCAGCTGATTGTTGGCATTGAAAACATAAAATAACCCATGGACAAATTATTAATATTTACAAGGTTGCCAGCTAGAAATCATTATTAAAAAGTCAATAGTATCCCTGTATCCCAGCAACAAATCGATACAATTTTTTATTAAAGAGAAAGATATGATTTCAAACCTCAGAGAAAGCCCCCACAATCTGTAGACATTTGATCTGTGGCAGAGATGGCACTGGAGATATGGAGGAAGGAGGAACTTTCCCATAAATGACACCAGGAAATTCTGAATAAGAAAAAATATGAAAATGGACCACTATCCCATGTCATACTAAAAAATAATAAAAATTAATCCAGGTGCTTTAAAGATCTTAATATAAAATGCAAAATTATAAACATTTCATTAGATAATGTAGGAGATCCTATTCATGACCTCAGATAGCGAAGACTTTCTTAAGATGCAAAAAGCACTAATCATAAAACAGATAAATTTGACTATGTTAAAATTAAGGACTTCTCTGTCAAAACACACCATCAGTGAATCTGCAATTATCTCAAAATAAAATGTTAAAAATTTTGCTGAATTAAATAAATACTATCAAAAGAGTGAAGGTACAATTCTATGAAAATGTATTTGCTTACATAAAACTGACAATGGATTAAATGCAGAGTATATAAGGTATAGCTACAATTTACTTTGAAAAAGCCAGAATATAATAAATAGGAAAAAAATCATCAAAAGATATGAACAACTTTTAAATAGCCTCAATCTGAAAATATCTTAAATATCAATGGAAAGTAGAATAGACAAAATTATGGTACACTAGAATGTTTTAGAGACATTTAAAAAACACAGCCTTGCCCTAGCCGGTTTGACTTAGTGGATAGAGCTCCGACCCTTGGACTGAAAGGTCCCAGGTTCGATTCCAGTCAAAGGCAAGTACCTAGGCTGCAGGCTTGATCTCTGCCTTCTGGGGTGCATATAGGAGGCAACCAATCAATATCTCTCTCACATTGATATTTCTCTTTCTCTGTCTCTCCCCTTCCCTTCCACTATCTCTAAAAAAATCAATGAAAAAATATCCTCGGTGAGGATTAAAACACACACACACACACACACACACACACACACAGCCTTGAATATGTAAATATTTTTAAAATTATGTTAAAGAAAAAAATTAATGTTATAGAATAATATACATAGAATGTCTTTTATTTAACCAACATTTAGCATACAATTAGTAGGGTTGGACCAGATATTTTATAGTTATTGATTCACTCAGTATTCTAAACAATTCAATGACACAACGACTATTATTGCGTTTGGCCTACAGACGCAGAAACTGAGGCACAGAAAGGTTAAATAACTGCCCAAGGTTACATGTCTAACAATGGGGAGGGGACGGATTTGAATCCACGTAATCTGGCTCCAGGGTCCAGAGTATGATTCCATTTATATAAAATTCAAAAGCAGGCACAGGTAACAAAGAATTGCT
>NW_005370683.1:726790-732731 GCF_000412655.1 Myotis brandtii
AATGTAAAAAAATAATAAAATTAAAAATTAACACAAAATTCACAATTATCTCTGGTAGGGGAAGGAAAGAAATGCAACCTGGGAGGGAAAGACAGAGAATTCAAAGAAACTGGCCATGTCCTCTCCTCCTCCCCTCACTGTTTTATCCAGATGTAATTGACACACAGCTTAAGGTATACAGCATAATGACTTCTCACATATGTTGTGAAATGATTACCACAATAAGTTTAATTAACATCTGTCATCTCATAGAGATACCAAAAAAAGGAAAGAAAAAAAATTGGTTTTTTTCCTTGTGATGGGATCTTTCAGCAATGTTCTCCTTAAGAGAGAATATGGGAGGTATGTATATGGATATTAATTTTTTAAAGTATATTTTTATTGATTTTTAGAGAGAGAGAAAAACATCAGTCAGCCACAGGGGATAGAGCCCACAACCGGGACATGTGCCCTTGGCCAGGAATCGAATCAGCAATCTTTTGGTGCACGGGACAATGCTCAACCAATTGGGCCACACGGACCAGGGCTATGGATGTTAATTTTATTATTTATATTGTTGTTCTTTGTAGTGCACATATCCATTATATACAATCTTTCTTGGTATGCTATTTCTCAAGGTATAAAAAGGTTAAAAGGGCCCTAACCAGTTTGGCTCAGTGGATAGAGCATCTGGCCTGTGGACTCAGGGGTCCCAGGTTCGATTCCGGTTAAGGGCATGTACCTTGGTTGCGGGCACATCCCCAGTAGGGGGTGTGCAGGAGGCAGCTGATCGATGTTTCTAAGTATCTTTCTCCCTTCCTCTCTGTAAAGAATCAATAAAATATATTTTAACAAATGTAAAAAAAAAAAAAAAAAGGTTAAAAGGCTGGCCTCTGAACCCTGAGCAGAGTCCCTGCACCTCCAGAAGTTTTCTGTGAGCCAAGCATGTACCAGAGAAGGGAAGTGGGCTAAATCGCCTTGTAAGGATCCTACCTAAGATGACAGCCACCCAGGGTGAGAAGACCCAAACAGACGATGGTGTGTGGGTTGGGTCTGAGAAAACCCGGCCTGCCTGAGAAAGCACAGTGTCATTGAGGGCGAGAATGGGAAGAGGTGTCCAGAGAGCTCACAAAAGCAGCCTGAGAGAGAAGAGCCAGTATCTGAACATCTACCAGATGGTGACTACACCTGTTTTAGGAGGTAGAGTTAAAGGCAGAGGAGTTGAATGGGTAGAGGAAGGTAGATGAATAGTGAAGAATGAAGGAGGCGGAGAGAGGCTTTGAGCTAGATAAGATTAAATCCTTGATATTAGACTGGATTGGACTTTTTGATGCCTGTAAATGAGGCTTTTTGTTCATTCAGAGAGTGACAGGGAAAAGTTAAAGGGATCTGCCTGAGATTTTGTCCAAAATGGAAGATTATACAGAGCTTGTCTGAAGTCCAGTAAGGAGAATGAGTAGTTTCCTGCTTGCACTTCACCAAGTTCAACAAACTAACAAATTCAGATTATACATAAGTCTATCTAGCTCCTTACCTTTTAAAAATAACAGCTATACTGAGATGTGATTCAAATACTTTAATATTAAAACTTGTAAACTTTACAATTCAGGGATACAGTGGGGCCTTGACTTACGAGTGTCCCGACTAACGAGTTTTTTGAGATACCAGCTGTCTCTCGGCTGATTTTTTGCATTGAGTTGATAGAGTAATTTGAGTTAACGAGCTCCTTAACGAGCTCCATAATGAGCTCGGTCTCGGAACGAATTAAACTTGTAAGTCAAGGCCCCACTGTATTTAGTATATTCACAAGGTTGTAAAGCCATCTTCACTATCTAATTCCAGAACATTTGATCACCCAAAAAGAGACCCTATACATATCACCCCTTTCCCCCCTGCCCCTGGCAACCCCTAATCTAGTTTCTATCTCTATGGATTTTTCTATTCTGGACATTTTACATAAATGGAATCATGTAAAATATGGCCTTTTGTGTCTGGCTTCTTCTACTTGGCACAGTGTTTTAAAGGTTCCTCCATGTTGTAGAATATGCATCATGTTCCATCTTTTCTACAACTATACCTGGTATAGTATTCCATTGTGTGGCTACTCCATATTTTGTTTATTCATTCATCAGTAGATAGACATTTCAGTTTCCACTTTTTGGCTATTGTGAATAATGTTGCTATGAACATTCATGTACAAGGATTTGTGTAAACATCTGCTCTCCATTCTCTTGGGTATAAATGTAAGAGTGGAATTGCAGGAGATAACGGTAAACTCTGTGTTTAACATTTTGTTGTTGTTGTTAATCCTCACCTGAGGATATTTTTCCATTGATTTTTACAGAAAGTGGAAGGGAGGGGGAGAGACTGAGAAGAGAGAAACATCAATGTGATACACACCGACTGGGGCAGGGATCGGGCCTGCAACTGAGGTATATGCCCTAGACCAGAGTCGAACCCATGACCCTTCAGTCCGTGGGCCAACACTCCAACTGCTGAGCCAAACCAGCTAGGGCTGTATTTAACATTTTGAGGAACAAACCATTTTCCACATGACTGCATGATTTTACAACCTCAGCAGCAATGTATGAGGGTTCCAATTCCGCATCTCCTAATACTTGTTGCCTGTCTTTTACTTGTGACATCATAGTAGAAGTAAAATGGTATCTCATCGTGGTTTTGATTTGCATTTCCCTAAAGACTAACCATGTTGAACATGTTCTCATGTATTCATTAGCCATTTGTATATCTTCTTTGGGAACATGTCTATTTAGATCAGGGGTGGGCAAACTTTTTGACTCGAGGGCCACAATGGGTTCTTAAACTGGACCAGAGGGCCGGAACAAAAGCATGGATGGAGTGTTTGTGTGAACTAAAATAAATTCAAAGTAAACATCATTACATAAAAGGGTACGGTCTTTTTTTTTTTTTTAGTTTTATTCATTTCAAACGGGCCGGATCCGGCCTGCGGGCCGTAGTTTGCCCACGGCTGATTTAGATCCTTTGCCCATTTTAAATTGGGTTATTTGTCCTTTTGTTGTTGAATTGAAAGAGTTTTTATATATTCTGAATATAAATCTCTTATTACATATATGACTTGCACATTTATTTGCCCATTCTGTGGATTGTATTTTCACTTTCATTATGATGTCCTTTGAAACACACAATTTTTTAATTTTGATGAAGTTCAGTCTCTAGTTTTTCTCTTGTTGCTTAAACTTGTGTCTCCATCTTTTTTTTCTTTTTAACGCAAATGCAATCATGCTATATCCATGGTTCTTCAACATGCTTTTTCTTAATAATTCTTGGGCATCTTTCCACATTTCTACATTTCTGTATCTTTCTATTTATCTATCTATCTATCTATCTATCATCTATCTATCTATCTATCTATCATCTATGTATCTGTACTTATATATCCTTTTATGGTTGCATAGTATATTATTTTATAGAGGTAAATTACAAATTCCCCATTAATAGATATTTAGGTTTTTACAACTTAGTGCTCTTATAGAGCCACAGCAAACATTCTTGGGAATATATTTTTATATGCACATGTGAATATACTTATACATTTCTAATTGTGAGAGTATTGCGTTAAAGAGTCTCTGCCAAATTATCTCTAGTGATGTTATATATATTATCCTCTAATAGTGTTTGAGAATGCCTTGCAAACACAGGCTGTGATCAAACTTGTTATCCTTACCAATTGATAAGTAAAAAAATATCTCATTTTGTTTTGCCTTTCTTTAATTGTGCTTGAGGTTGACTATCTTTTATATGATTATTGGACATTTGTATTTTCATTTGGATAGTATTTCTTCATAACCTTTGTCCATTTTTCCATGGAGTCTTTGTCCTTTTATTAAATTTTAAGAGACCATTGTATGCTAACAAAATTTGCTTTTTCTCAGATATGTATATTGTAAATATTTTTTATTTTATTTTTACTTTTCCTATGGACTTTTTGTTGTACAGTTTAAGATGAATTTATCAATCATTTTTCTTATGAAATTTGGAAAATTCTTTTTATTCATTTTTCTCTAAGCATTTTTTCCTATAATTCAAATTTTGAAGTTTCACAGTTCTGGCTGTTCCTTTTCTTGATTTAATTATAAAAACTACTGCACACAATTCTTTGAAAACAGCTATCTATATAGATTGCCTACAATAGTGCCATGTCCTTAAGCCCATTGAGTAAATATTAAATAACACTTTCAAATTTATGTTCAAATCTTACACTTTTCCATTTGAGGCTGTCTAAATAATTCCCTTTTTTAATTCAAAGTTTAAAATCAAAATTGATTTGGCACATTCTACTAGTGAATAAAGCGAATGTAAAATAAAATTTTAAGCACAACAAATTCTCTTGCCATTTTACTAACAAAGTTCAAAGGTTTTTGTTTTGCTTTTTGTTTTTGTTTTGTTGTTTTAATCATTGGTAGAACAGTAGTTGCTTCTTGAGGGGCCCAGAGGTAACAACAGACATTTGAGCCTTTGTATTTGGAGAGAACCCTTTTGTTCAGTCCAGAAGCCCTAAAGGTTCCCAGGCACCAGTCAAAAGGGGTGAGTGACACCTGAATACATGTCATTCACAACAAAAGGAGACGTTTAATGTGTTCAGGCTGGAGATTAAATAGAGAGCCCTTTCAGAAATGAACAGAAGTACCTTCTATTTGGAGTACAATTAATTTCACCTGTTACCAGGACTCTACTAACACTCTTTCTTGTTCTGTGTTCCAAGCCATATCTTCAACAATTGTGACAAGAATAATTGAAGACAGCCATTGTTCCGTATTCCTGATCAAATATCTAAACTCTTGGAATTACTCTTATGAATGTACATGCTTTGAATTTTGATGATTAATCATGATATTTTGAGCTGCCTAGGGAGTTAATGATATTACTTCTGAGTTTTGCTTTTAAAAGTAAATAAATATATTAAAGGCATATAGTTATTAAAAAATTCTTCATGGCTATAAGACTTACAAATGAAACTACAAGGGGACTGTGCATAAGGATATACAACTAAGAACTAAATAATATGAAACATTTTCAAGATTCTTATAAGAAATCAGCGTAGTATGGAATGAGGAAGTAGAACTGGATGACTTCGAAGCCCATGCTTTATAATTTTTCTTTTTAAATGTTAGAGGGCCTTATAGAAAGAATAGGACTCAGGCTGTGTAAAGGGATATTTGAGATTTGCACATATAGAAAAATACAAGAGAAACGTCAGCCCTCAGTATAATCAATAAAGACAAAGCGTGCTTCTCTGTGTGTGTTTGGAGGAGAGGAGGTTGACTGGGGATTATAAAAAGGTTTTGGTACATCAAGGGTGTTTGTTGGACAGAGCGCTAGATGCTGGCAGGAAACAATGGTTACTCAAGGTTGAAACCAAGATCTGAATCTGAGCTGTCAGACCCAAACTGGACGATGGCTGTCAAGACAGATCTGATTATGTCACACCCATGTTTAAACATCTTTTATAATTCCTCACTGTCTAAAAATAAAGTCCAAATCTCCTAACAAAGTCTTATGAGGCCTTTTATATTGTGGACACTAGTTATCTTACTGTTCTATTCATAATGCAACCCGAAGAAAGTCTATACTCCAGCCATTCCAAATTGTCCTGTGCTATGTTCTTTTATGTCTCCCTATCTTTTCTGCATGGTTTGTCTGTTTTCTTCTTAACTAACCATCTTGCAAACTTGTATTCAACAAATCCAACCTTTTTGGCTCTTGTTAGAAGGTTTTTGCTATGCTATTAGAGATAGTATTCTCTCTTCCATTATTTTTGTGACATTTTTACTCTGGTAATAATTACTCTTTCTTTTCCTCTACTTAGAACTACTCAAACTCAGAGACCACATCATATTCATGTTTATATTTGCATTGGTTTTGAACCCAAGTCATATGATAGAAAGAGCTCTGTATTAATAGTTACAATGCTACACTTTAA
>NW_005370683.1:732770-783386 GCF_000412655.1 Myotis brandtii
TGAGCCTGGCTGGTGTGGCTCAGTGATTGAGCATCAACCTATGAACCAGGAGGTCACAATTTTATTCCCAGTTGGGACACATACCCAGGTTGTGGGGTTGATCCTCAGTTGGGGGTGTGCAGGAGGCAAACGATCAATGATTCTCTTATCATTGGTATTTCTATCTCTCTCTCCCTCTCTTCCCCTCTCTGAAATCAATTATATATATGAGAAATTGGGTTAATCCGTGAGAATTCAAATTCTCATTAATCCATGAGAATTCAAATTATATATATACTAGGGGCCCAGTGCATGAATTTGTGCACCTTGAAAAGAACTGTAGGCCGTGAAGCTGCAGTGGGCACAGGGGCGGGTGTTGGCCCATCCTCCGTGTCCCCGCCAGGCCTCTCCCACCATGGCCTCCGATCCCCACAGCTGGTGCCAGCAGTGGGTGCTAGCAGTGGCTGCTGCCCCAATTGCCCTCAGGAGCAGGGGGAGGTAGAGAGCCCTCAGGGGAAATCAGGGCCACCAGCCACCGCTCACACCCGCTGATGGCACTGAGTGATCAAAACCTTTTAGGTGTACAATGATTTGACACACACATATATAGGGTGAAATGTTTACCACAATAAGGTTAGTTAAAAGCCTTTACCTCACATAATTTATCATTTTGATATTGTTGTGGTGAGAGCATTAAAACTCTACTCTTATAACTACTTTTTTTCCTTAAGGTTGATCTTTGCATTTACAAAAGTTGTGATTATCTTTCTAATGTTGTAATGTGGAAATTGTTTGAGAATATTAAACTATGCTATGAAATACAAGAAAAATGGTGAAACTTACTAAACTGTAAAGCATAGATAGCAAAGAAACTATTATTTTATTATATATAGTTGAAGCTCACAGGATATGAGCTTAAGGGATTGCATAAGGAATTTAGGTACTGTGATATAGGATGTAACTATAGATAATGAGTAAGCAAGTAGTATGTTAGACATAGGCAAACTCATATATGAAATATCAAGAATAAATAAATAGCCCAGCCAGTGTGTCTCAGTGGTTGAGCTTTGCCCTATGAACCAGGAGGTCATGGTTCGATTCCTGGTCAGGGCACATGCCTGGGTTGTGGGCTCCATCCCCAGCTGATCAATGATTCTCAACATTGATGTTTCTATTTCTCTCTCCCTCTCCCTTCCTCTCTTTCAACCAATTTATTGTTGAAAGTATTACATATGTCCCTTTTACCCCATTGACCTTTCCCAGCTTGCCCCTACCCCCCAGCCCAGGCCTATTGTCTATATCCATTGGTTATGCTTATATGCATACAAGTTCTTTGGTTGATCTCTACCCCCAACTCTGCCCACCCTCCCCTGCCATCCTTCTGAGATTTGACAGTTTTTCAATTCTTCTATGTCTCTGAAAAAAATATATATTTTGCCCTAACCGGTTTGGCTCAGTGGATAGAGCGTCGGCCTGCGGACTGAAGGGTCCCAGGTTCGATTCTGGTCAAGGGCATGTACCTTGGTTGGGGGCACATCCCCAGTAGGGGGCGTGCAGGAGGCAGCTGATCGATGTTTCTCTCTCATCGATGTTTCTAAAAGAATAAATCTTTAAGACATTCCAAAAATAGAAGGAATTAATAGAAAATATGGTAGCATGGTATTCCCACTTGCAACCTTTTCTAAGTGTGTTAACCTAATCTATCTCTTCTCTCTAGTTACACTGTTTTAAAATGGTTTAGTTAACTTTAACTTGAACATTTTAATTTCTTAAAATTTTATTTTCAAGGCCTATACAAAATAATTAGGAACGTGACTCAACTATGAATCCAGGAAGCAAAACCAATAAACATGGTCAGACCGACCTACTAGGAGTCAACATCATCTCATCGCCTGACAATAGCTGATGTCTGCAAATCTTCCACAAAATACCACGTGGGGGCGCGCACGTACAGTGCGATTGAAACTTCGTGGCCCATGCGCAGGAGCTGGTATTTTGTGGAAGAGCCACACTCAAGGGGCCAAAGAGCCGCATGTGGCTCGCGAGCCACGGTTTGCCGAGCCACAGTTTGCCGACCACGGCCCTAGCCCATTCCCCTTTATAATCCTGTCCCCTACATCTTACTAGAAGACATCCTGTCTTCTTAATTAGACTAACCATTGCTGCCATTATAATTCTCTCTGTTTTTCTTATAGTCTACAAAATTGGAACTCGAGCAGTAAACGCGCTCCATGGACCCCACCCTTCCAAAGCAGAAAGTCTGCTGCCTCCCTCTGTCTTCTGCAGCCAGCAAAACAAAAAGGAGGGAGATGTGGGGAAGCACAGGACTTGGTTGGAATGTCTGTAAGGAGGATTCTCTGAAAGGTCGGGGGCCTTTGAAGGGATCTTGTCGAAGGCGGCAGCCCCCATCCTGACTTTTTCAAACAAGTCCAAACCCCCGGGTGTTTTGCTAAAATCTCTGTTTAGTCTTTTAGACCTGACCTTGTAGAAGTATGTGCTTTCTCAAGGATATTTACCCTGCTGATTATATCAAAAGGTTAATTTTAGTTCAAGCTATCTATATATATAAAAGGCTAATATGCTAAGTATCTGACTGTCCAACCGGTTGCTATGACGCACACTGGCCACCAGGAGGCAGACGCTCAGCACAGGAGTTGCCGAGCTGCAGTGACTTGGTAGCAGTTGTTCTCGGGTGACACACCCCAAAACCAGAGAGGAGGGAGCCTGATTCCTCTCGGGGCCATGTGATTCCACCTTTGGCCATGGGTTATGTTGTTGCTGGGGCACTGTCAGCCCCGAATCTGGTTTACTGCACACTTGCATTTGTGTTCCACACCTTATCTGACAACAACTTTGCAGAGTGCCCTCTCTCACTCTCGGACCCCTCGAGGGATGTCAGAGAGCCAGTTTCTGCCTGATCCCTGCAGGCTAGGCCGAGGGACCCCACCTGTTGGAGGGACCCCACTCACTTTGCAGACGTCCTTTGAGCCACAGCACCACCCCAGGTGCGGCCGGCTGGGGAGAGACTGAGGGAGGTTGGCTCCAGGGTGTGTCTGGACCATCTCACCTGCCCTGCCAGCCACCTTCTAATTAATTTCCTTTCAATGTGCACGAATCTGTGCACTGGGTCACTAGTTGTGACAATAAAAGGCTAACAAGACAGACCAGCGAGTCTTTTTTGGTTCCTGATACCAACTAGCTCCTTAGCTTCTCTTTCACAGAAACATATGTCAAAATAATCATTCATCTGTCGTTCAGAGTCTGCCGGTCAGCCTCGGCATGTAAGTATTGTTAGATTTAAGTTCTATGAGGACAGCATCCATGTGCTTTCTTGCTCTGTAAAACCTGAGTTAGAGAATGAAATGAAGGGAAAGAATATATTATTTTTTGATCAAAGCTTATTCTGATTAGGTATGAAGATCTATAATTTATAGACTACGTCTACCTTCTTTCACTGCCTCTTCCATAGAATTGACAGGACATCTCTAAAGCCATAGGTTACTTACTGCAGGGCCCTTCCATTTCCTTTCTCTTTAGATGTGCTCCGGAGAACTTGGGGTACTGATTAAGAGGATGAGGTTCTAGGGTTGACAGACCAAAGTTCGAACCAAGTTTTGTCATTCATTACAAGTGTGACCTTGGACAAGTTACTAAACGTCTCCCAACGTTCAATTACCTCAGCTGTAAAATAGGGATAATAATGATCCATATTCCAGAGGGTTATAGGGATGATTAAATGAGATAATTTGTCTAAAAAATTTAGTGCTGCTTGGCACCACAGGAATCATGTGATAAATGCCAGGCATTATCATTATTACTACTACTAGAATTATATTTCTATTTTTTTTAAATATATATTTTGTTGATTTTTTACAGAGAGGAAGGGAGAGAGATAGAGAGTTAGAAACATCGATGAGAGAGAAACATCGATCAGCTGCCTCCCGCACATCTCCCACTGGGGATGTGCCCGCAACCCAGATACATGCCCTTGACCGGAATCGAACCTGGGACCCTTCAGTCCGCAGGCCGACGCTCTATCCACTGAGCCAAACCGGTTTTGGCTATATTTCTATTTTACTATAAGCTCCTTGAGAGCAGTAATCATTTTTCAAGCTTTGTACCTCTAGTACCTAGCATAATTTTTGGTAAATGTTTGTTGAACGGAACTATGTTTATAATCTACAGAGAGAAATAAAAAGCATAAATGTTCTTCATTTTTCCTGATTTCTTAGAGGTGGGTAGGGAAGAAACAGTATACTTGGCCTATGAGTCATAAAGGCTGATTGCCTGATCTATATTTCCAAACCATAGTTCCAAAAATTAACTGCCCAACTCTTTAAAGGCAGAAGAAATTGTCTTATAATTTAAAAGAGAACATTGAAACGAGCAAAAGCTAAGCAAGCATAATTGCATGTCTATGGTCTGTTATTCCTTGCATATGCTTTTTGGTTTTAAAAGCAATACAGGTAAAGAAAGATATGACTAGGGAGAAGGAGAGGGTAATGCCAGAGAAATGTGAAGTTTATTTACTTTATTTCACCCTATTATTCTATTGAGGGAATATTCCAGTTGACCTTGTAGCAAAGCAATTTGCTCCACCCGCATAGACAACTTTGGTAATTCTTCAACCATGGCTAAATGCCAGTCTTTCCACATTATTTGGAAAAAGTTTCAAGAAGGTTTCCTTAAAGAAACTCACTGTGTAAATGCATGATGGTAAGAACTGTAAGATCCCTGGGGCTTCCCCCCTCACTAATTGTGAAATCATTGCTAAGTAACCTTTATCTGCCCAACAGCATGTTTTACACAGCCCAGACCCTGCCATAGTTAGTGCCATAGGTGGGGATAATGACAGTTATTGTTCTCAATACATTGGAATGTTGGTTTTTCCGAATTCCTCATGAAGCATAATAAAAAAACTTTGAATTTCATCCACAGTTCACTTTAGTCCTCCCCTCAGAGCTGTCAGCACAGAGCTCAACTGATAAAGTGATTTCACGGGACTAAGGTGGGGCCTATTAAAACATTACATCATTCTGTACCAACCGAACCACTACAGGATCTCATATAGTCACTCCATGAGTAGCTTGTCCCGTGAACATTTCAATGACTCGAATGGTAAGGATTCTACCTTTGCTTGAGAAAATGTTTTGTAAGCTACTCATCTTGCTCTTAGGAAATTTAGACATATTGAATCTTGGAGCCACACAAAACATTTGTCCAACTTCTAGTAGGTGGAAGAGTTGGAACTAAAACCCAGGTCTCCTGTTTTTTTTCACTGCCTGATACTGATTCTTAATTATTTAAGGTAAAAATAAGTGATTTTACTTTAAGAGCACTCACCTGTTCCTTCTGTAAGATAATTAAGAATGAATTTTATAAGCAATTTTTCTCATGCCAGAAAGTTCTTCAATGTTACATTTATGCTTTTGGCATTACAGTATCTATCTAAATTTAGAATTTCTCTCTTCCAAATAAATTGTCATTTGGTAAAATTTATTACATTTAAGTTTTTAAAAATACTGAAACTAAGTGAAATGAGTGCCACTCGGTGAAATGTCAGTTACTCATTTTGGGAGTATAGCTTAAGACCCATATGTTAAAGTAACACTTAGGCATAAAACGTGTGGAGGGGAGCAAAGGGGGAGGGGAGGTGGAGGACATCTGTGATACTGTCAACAATTTTAAAAAACAACATTACGGGAAACTGTTTCATTGTGCAGCAAACTAGCAACCCTATCTTTTTCCAATAACTATACCAATAATGCAAATATAATTTGAAATTATAATTTTATTCTTCTTAAGCAGTTTGTGCAGCTTTAGTCATTATATTCTCCTTTAAGAATGTTTATATAGAGTCCAATATTTTGTCATGTTGTAGAATTTGTGAAGGTCACATAACCTTAACCTTAACTGCTTTAGGGAGCACAGACCCTGAAATGACTCTGTTTCTCTTAGAATTCTCTAGAGCTCTTCATTTATGAACAGCATCTGACTACTTAACCCAAGAGACAAACTCTCATTGAATAAAGCTTCCAGGGAATTGTCTTCTTTGTACAGAGCCTATCAAGCAAGTCCTCTTCTTGGAATTGTATCAAGACCCAGACTACCTCATCCCTCAGTAACCTTGAGTGACCACTAAATATGGCTTGGAGTCAGAATACACCTGGGTTTAAATGCTATGTCACGTTGGGCAAAGTAAGGAATCTCACAGTGCCCCCGTTTGCTCCTATGTTGAGAAAATAATTCCTACCTCTCAAGTGTGTTGTACGGATTAAATAAAGTTATATTTATAAACTCCTCCAGTTCTGAATAAATGGCACGAATCATAGTATTGCCCTTCAAACAAAAAGTCACTCCTGCTTTCGAATTAGTCGGGTACTCACAGATCCTCACATTTCCACTGACCAAAACTAATGCCGATCATTAGGTGGTCATGTTCTCTCAGTATTACTTTCTAGGCTAATTTACCTTCCTTTCCAACTTCCTTTTTTATTAAGGTTTGCAGCCCGTAGTTATCACAGTTCTGGCATGTGCTCTTCATTACAGCAAGCCTTTGCGGCCTAGTGCTTCCCTCTGGAATAGCAGGCCCTTCATTATGTACTTTTCCCTGAGCCACCCGGCCAGGGATTTCAGAGATCCTTAGGACGATGAATTAAACTGGTGCCATTCCTGCTGCAAAGCTGCCTTTATTTTAGACTACTGAACTGAGGGCTGAGCATTTTATCACAGGACAAATCCGTGGAGGATCTGGATGTGGAAGCCAACAAGCTAGATTACCGGCTCTTTGTGACACTGAAAGAACCCTTCCATTGACTGATTTCCTAACAGTACCTTAGTGAGCATCTGCCTGGAGACAGGAGCACCTTCCTGTCCTGCAATACAATGCATCCCCACACCCACAGACAATTCCCCATTGACTGTACCTCTAGACAAGGGAAGGCGGGCCCACTGCTTAAGAAGGGCAAGTCAACCTAACAAACAATTGCACATACTCCTAGCTTTTCTACAGGAATAGCTCATTGTCTATTTTGCTGAATCATTGAATACTTATGGTGTGGTTTTCCTGCTTTGAAATAACTAGATAACTTTTATCCAAATTAATTTCTTTTTATCAGATAACTGGATTTTGTCTATTTTTCCAGATCATTAACGTAATGCATAATCAGGCTCAAATGTCAATGTACTGCTCTTTGGCACATAAATGAAAATGTCTCCATATTCTTCAGTACACAGTGATTTTTTTTTTCTTCTGGAGGCTGACGGGAAGAGAAAATATATCCTTCTACTGATGAATGCTTTTGTACTTTAATAATACAGTTTTGTGCCAAAGCCCAGAATGAATTATCCCTTATAAACCAAGCTCTGAAATTATGAATTCTATGTGATTAATCAGGATGAGAAAAAATTAAAGAAAATTTCTCAAAACTAGCAAGTATTATAAATATATATATGACTATTAGTTGGAGTGTGTGTGTGTGTGTGTGTGTGTGTGTGTCTGTGTGTGTATGTATGTAAAATACCTTGAGGTAAATTTTGAACTAAAGCAAAATTTGATCCTATGATTTAGACTGCTTATGAAGTTATCACATGGCATTTTGAATTTAGGCTCTTCAGTAATTTAAAATATTTTCCCTCCCAATATAAGCTCAGTTGTTAAGTATATATCTTAAAAATGGAGGAGATAAACAAAAATAAATAAATAAACCACAGATTGTACTGGTTAACCATCATTGATTATTACCTCAACTCTTCACCTTGGGGAGCACCTTAGCTTTACAAAATCCTTCACTCTAGTGTGTTTATCTGCAGTGTTGGAATAAAAAGAATTTAATCTAAAAAGAATAGTTCATGCTCAGCCATTTGGAGGTTCTGAATTATCTATCCTAATATACAATCAAGTTCAATTCATAATATCGGTATATATTTAATTTTTAAAAAACCTGCAGAATTCCTGTGGCTGTTTATCCTTTGCAATGAAATTCAAGATAGATTGTACTGCAAACATTTTTCTTGATTAGTCATAAACGTTGAGGGTGAAAAAATGGATCCAGTTGAAGCTGAGTTCTTCACCATCATGTTTGCTCTCATTCAATGCCAGCAAACTGTGAAAACGTTACTCAAGAGCATGTTTTTCTAGCAAGTACACCAGGTTCAGAAATGGCTCCCAGTTTCATACAAATACATGCATTCAGAAAAGGAAATTGCTGTGTCAGGTGTTGATATGTGCCAGGCAGATTGTTTCCTGTTTTGGAAATCTTTGTGCTCAGTTAGAGCTGCGATGATTCTATTCATCCTCTGCAAGGGGAATTGGCCAGCTCAGTGGGAACCATTTCCAACTATTTCAGTGGAATTAAGGCCCAGGTTGTAAGACTCACCAGACACCTAAATATACAGCAGCGGGCTCTTTCCCTATAAATTAAAAGTGTTTCTGTCTGTCTAGATGCTGTGATTATTATTATTATTTTACCTTTTTCATACTTTGTATCTTTATACCAACAGAACTTGGACTTTGAATTTAAATTTCCATTTATGCTATCAATCTTATGAAATTCCTCTAGTAAAATGAGATGTAACTTTATAGGTACAGGGAATTCTTGGCTACTCACATCAGTAGAGATACTGAGTTTTAGCAATCAAATTTCAGCCAGTAACTCCATTTTCCCAATCACATTTTCTGTATAACTTGCTATTAATAAGCAAACTCATCAATCTAAATTTTATATTACTCTCAACTTTCACCATATTAATTGCTTTGTACACTTAACATTTTAACCTCACTTCTGTGGGTAAATGTATCATACTCTTTTGTTGTTGTTTTAAATAAAGTTTTGGATACAATTATTAAGTTCACACCAAGTTATATTTTACCTTAGGCCTTAAAGAGTCTTTATACTTTTCTGTGTATCAAAAGTAGAACAACAACAAAAAATAGTATGTTCTTACTCTGGAATATTACTCAGCAATGAAAATGAACAAATTACAGATACACACAAACATGGATATACCTCATAATCATAATGTTGAGCAAAATATTTAAGATACAAAAGAAGACTATTAGACCCAGTGGTTGAGTGTCGACCTATGAACCAGGAGGTCATTGTTTGTTTCCCAGTCACGGCACATGACTGGGTTTTGGGCTCGATCTCAGAGGGGGCTGTGCAGGAGGCAGCCAATCAATGATTTTCTCTCATCATTGATGTTTCTCTCTCTTCCTCTCTGAAATCAATCAATAAAAAAATAAAATAAATATTTTAAAATTCTACTTAAAAAAGAAAAATATTAGTATACATACATTTACATAAAATTCAGGAAAAGGGATACATACATAGGTTGGTAAAAGAAACTATAACAAAATCAAGGAAGTGAGTATCATAATAATGATTTTTGTCTAGAGGAGGATACACACTAGAAGGCATACAGAAGCAGGCTACTCAGTTGCCAGTGATGTTCTGTTCCCTAACCTGTGTGGTGGTAACATCTGCATTTTGAAAAATACATTTTTATTGATTTTTAGAGAGAGAGGAAGGGAGAGGGATAGAGAGATAGAAACATCAATGAGAAACATCAATCAGCTGCCTCCTACACGCCCCCTTCTGGAGATCAAGCCTGCAACCCAGGCATGTGCTGTGACCGGGAATTGAACCATGATCTCTTGTTCCTGGGTCAATGCTCAACCACTGAGCCACACCAGCTGGGCAACATCTGCATGTTTTTATAAACTACTGAACATGCTATAGTTTGCAATAAAGACAGGCTAAAAATCACTATCACAGTTAATTAAAATTGTCTGCTTTGAAAATATGAAATCATTTTAAAACTGATACAACTGAGGGATTACTCATAACTGCATGAATCTAGATATGAGTGTACAGATTTTGAGTATGCAAGTTGGAGTGTTACCTTTTAGTGATGAGAGGAAATCCTTAATTTAAAAATGTTGGCAGTTTGAAAAAAATGTTGGCAGTCTATTATGGTAGACATACTTAAACAAAAATAAGATCGCTTCCTTATTCCCTGGGGGTTTATATAAACTAAATGGCATATTTGTATTCTATAAGTGGCTAGATGTTTTAAATATCTTTGCTGACTTGCTATCATTTTCTTCTGGATGTCATGTTAAAGAAAAGATTGATGGAGGCGTCTGTAGACTTAGAAGTTGATACTGATCAGTTGGAAGCATTTACTAAGGACAAGTTAGCACAAACATTCTTCTACTAAATCTACTACCACTAAATCCAGACTAGGTTCAAGAGTTTCAGTTGAAAATGCTTCAAATATTCAAAACAGTCTCTTTTGCTAATATAAATTGGAATGCTTTAGAGGTTTTATCAACAGATGCCTGTACAGCAAGAAGAATGAGTCTCGCTCAATTATTTCTAGAACCTGAGGTTGTTTTTCATAAGGAGGTGAACCTGAATATGTATCAGACCCACCATGACCTGAAGCCCAACTACCCTTCCTAATATGCCTTTCAACTTAATGCCCTGCTCCTCTCTTTCTCCCACTGTAGAGGTGATGAATATTGAGCTGCAGGACATTTTGTACCTCCATGCCGTCAACTGTTGTGTGAAGACTCTTTTGGTTACAAGATAGAAAAATCAATTCAAACTAAGGTTAAGAGAAAAGGAATTAAAAAAAAAACACTAAAAAGATATTTCAAATCCAAAAGTAACTACTATTAAAATTTGACTGTGTATCATTGCAGATTTTATACATGTCTACATGGACAATTTTTCTTCACATAGAAGAATGCTATCCATATTGGCTCTTTCAGTGTTTCTTTCCAATTAATGGAAAACTTTCCATGGCAGTATTCAAGAGTAAAGAGCTTCCTCACCTTCTATTGGCTGCATTATATTGATGGATGGACATTTAAGATGTTTGCAATTTTAAATGTGAATTTATGGACATTATACTGGGAATACCAGTGTAGTCTATCGTGCAGAATCCAAGGAAAGTCTAACTATCAGCAAGAATGAAGGAACCAAGGCAAACTCTGAGGCAGAAATCCTTTGGCTTTCCTTCCAGAGCTGTGTGATGAATGTGTCTTTCAGTTCAGATTCCAGAAGGGTATCAGATTGTTCCAACTGGAGGCAGTTGCTACACTTGGTCCAATAAGGTTTGACCAAGAAACAGGGTCACATAGATAAAAAATATGGTTGTTAAGAACCAACACCTGAGGTAGGATGCAGAGCCCATCTCTTATTTGATTTTGCCTTTCTGGTCTTAGCAATGTCTTACCATCTCAATTGAAAGAGTTGTGACAAAGCAGTCCTCTGTAAATAATTTCTCCTCTTGTTTTCCCCCCTTTACCTCAGTGTTTTATTAATACTACAGGCTAAATTTAAAGATTATTTATGTGACAGGCCCTGAAGTTCAGGTCCAGAGTGGGCCAACCCTGCGGAGCTGCAATGAGGGAGGGGGAGGAAGTTTGTATCAGACCCAAGTCACAGAGCCCTGCTTTGTGTATTCAATACACTCACCCCTCCTTGTTTTTTTCTAGCTCCACCTACATGTCTGACTGCTTACCAATACCTCCATCTAAACATCCAATGGGCTCTTCAAATCAGAATTTCAACACTAAATGTATCCTCTTCTCACAGACGTCTCTACTTGTTCTTGGTTAACTCAATAGCACCTGCAGCCAACTCCTTCCTCACCCTTGCTTTCTAATCAGTGATCAGCTCCTGTCAGGTCTTCCTTTAAGGCAGCGGTTCTCAACCTGTGGGTCGAACGACCCTTTCACAGGGGTCGCCTAAGACCATCGGAAAACACATATATAATTACATATTGTTTTTGTGATTAATCACTATGCTTTAATTATGTTCAATTTGTAACAATGAAAATACATCCTGCATATCAGATATTTACATTACGATTCATAACAGTAGCAAAATTACAGTTATGAAGTAGCAACAAAAATAAGTTTATGGTTGGGGGTCACCACAACATGAGGAACTGTATTAAAGGGTCGCGGCATGAGGAAGGTTGAGAACCACTGCAATTACAGTTATGAAGTAGCAATGAAAATAATTGTATGGTTGGGGGTCACCACAACATAAGGAACTGTATTAAAGGGTCGTGGCATTAGGAAGGTTGAGAACCACTGCTTTAAGGTTTCTCAAATCACTCCACTTTTCTCCAGTCCATTGCCACTGCCCTAGTTTAGCCTACCATCTCCTCTAGCCTGGACAATTGCCATCTCTAACTCACTCATCTAACTCGTCTACCTCTGGTCTTGCTCCCTACAATCAGTTCACAACCCTGCAGCCTGTGAGAGCACAAACTTTTCTTGCAAATATTCTCTTTTCAGAGAAAAGCCTAAAGTCCTTAGCATAGCTCAGCATAGAATAGCATTCCACAACCTGCAAAGCATTTTATAAACTGCCTGCTTCTTCCATCTTAGCCTCTTAATATTCCTTCCTTATTACCCTTTCTCTCTATTTCCTGTAGCTCTCTAATTTCTTGCCTCTAGAGCAGTGGTTCTCAACCTTGGCTGCACATTAGAATCACCTGGGAATCTTTTTAAAATCCTGATTTCTGGGCCTCATCCTCCAGAAATTCTGTTTCTTTGTTACAGGAATCAGGATTTTAAAAAGATTCCCAGGTGATTCTAATGTGCAGCCAAGGTTGAGAACCACTGCTCTAGAGAAATGGTTCTGAACCTTGCCTGCACATTGCAATCACCTGGAGAGCTTTAAAAACTCCTACTACCCTTGTCACCCCAGGCCAATTAAGTCAGAACCTCTGGGGTGGGGCCTGGGATCAGTGTTTTTAAGCTCCCTATATATTCCAATATGCAGCCAAGTTTGGGAGCCTTTGAAAATCTTTGTGTATTCACTTTCTCCCCCTGATCCAATCCCTATCTCAACTTTGTTTATTCTTGTCCCCCTTAGTCAAGTTATAGCTTCTCTAATTCATCCTACTCGTCTTTTAACCCACATATACTGGGAAGCCTTTCTTAACCACAGGGAGCTACTAGTATGTGAATAGATGCAGAATTTTAAATAATGAAATTCTCGAGAGCTCTAAATTTATATCTATAAATTATCTTTTGGATCATTTGTTATCCACATAATAAACATTTTGAAGTCTCAACTGTGTTTGTCAGCATAATGATATACATTTACTAATTAAATAAACTACCACTGTCAGAGTTTGTGCTAGATGATTTATCTACATTATCTCACTTAGTCCTTTCAACAATCTTCACAAAGTATTCAAATCTCATTTTACTGCTGAGAAAACTGAAGCTCAGACAGCTTAACAAATTTCCCAAATACATACTAAAGCTAAAGTATAGATTCCAGTATGAATCATAAAAAACACACACACCAGAATATAAAACATACCAAGGTTCATTTAAAAAAAATCATGATATTGTAAATGAAAAGTTTTTGAAATCCTTTAAACAAAACACTTTTTTGAAATGTATGTCTTTAAAGTATCAGATGGTTATGGAAAAAAAATACTCAGCAGCATAGCAGAGTAATAAATAACCATGTCAGAAATACCAGCTATTATAATGATTTTTTGACATTCTGATAAGCACATACAGATTCAGATAAGAGAAATGGCAAATTCGTTTATTTTTGCTTTAAATTGAAAAATAGTTTCTTTACAATTCTGATGTATACTTAAGGGGACTGCATTTCAAAAGCAATAGTTAGGAACAAAAGCTTAAATGGGATTTCTAGCAATTTTAATGCTTTAAAGGTCGTATATCTTCTGCATGGTTGACAGACCTTCAGAACCAGAACATCCACCACACCCTTTTTATTCATGACTCCTTTCTCTTTCCATTCCTTCCCTCCCCTCCCCTTCCCTCCACTCTGACAATCTCTCTTTATTTTTCCAGCTTGCACTGTGTGTTCACCTCCTGTGTAATTACCATAAATAATCAGCAAGATAGGACCTGTGTGGTACAACGGCCACACCTCGGTTGTGTTGTGAGCAACCACTTGAAGTGGTGGCAACCTAAACATTTACACACTTCTTTCCACGGGCCCCATATTTAAGTATTTCACAACAGATAAGTCTTTTCAGATCCAATTGGTCAAATATCTGAATGCCTCTCCATGGTTAATACCTGACCCCAAAGTTACCTTCCCCTGTCCATTGACGTATTGACTGGCCAAAGCACTTGACTCTACATGCCTGGGATGGGTGTTGACTGCTGCTCAGAATGATTCCTTCAAATTAAAAACAAAACACAAAAAAACAATTGTTCTTCCCTATTCAGAACTGAGTGGGGGAAACAAAAGGCTTTGTTTGGCTGTAAACCATGTAGAAGCAGGGGTATGGTACCTTCTGCCAAGACTAAAGTAGAGCAATCAGCAACATGACTTCAGGGATTACAAGATCCCAGGAAAGGAACATTCTGGTATTTTCTTGAGCCAGATAATAGTGTAAAAGGAAAATATAAATAAATAACACAACGTCCCATTTGGGGTTTCTTTGGCCCATCCTCTGTCTGCTCAGCCAGATTCAAGCCTTTAATAAGTATCATTCTTCCCTCTCCTTGTGCTCTGTTGAGTACTCTGTGTGTCTTCTCAGCTGCAAGTCAAATTTTTATCCCAGTTCTTCTCAAAGAAAGTGTGAGTTTCTTTAGCATGAAATGAGTCCTCAGTTTTTGAGAACTGCAAAACTCTGATTTCCAAATCATTAATACCACCCCACCTCCACCTCATCTATAATAATAAGAGCATAATATGCTAATTAGACCGGACAGCCAAACGACCTTCCAGATGTCATTC
Organism: Myotis brandtii; assembly: GCF_000412655.1. Lineage (NCBI taxonomy): Eukaryota > Metazoa > Chordata > Mammalia > Chiroptera > Vespertilionidae > Myotis > Myotis brandtii. The sequence continues at coordinate 747,509 of NW_005370683.1, forward strand.
TGGACGTCCGTCTGGACAAAGCTGCAGTGGCAGGAGCCGAGACAGAGATGGTTAGGGGTGATCAGGCAGGCAGGCGAGTGGTTAGGGGTGATCAGGCAAGCAGGCAGAGTGGTTAGGGGCAATCAGGCAGGCAGGCAAGTGGTTAGGGGCGATCAGGCAGGCAGGCAGGTGAGCAGTTAGGAGCCAGCAGTCCCAGATTGCGAGAGGGATGTCTGACTGCCAGTTCAGGCCGATCCCATAGGGATTCCTGTGGGATCTGACCTAAACCGGCAGACAGACATCCCCTGAGGGGTCTGGGATTGTGAGAGGGTATAGGCTGGGCTGAGGTGCCCCCCTTCCCATGCACAAATTTTGTGCACTGGGCCTCTAGTATGTATGTGTATATACACACACATATACATACATACATACCTGGGTGGTGTAAGAAGACAAAATTTTGCCATTAGATGAAACTGTATAAATCTGTCAGTCTCTCTAACTTAAAATGAAGAAATTGTTGGTCAGAAAGAGAATTTATCTGTTCAAACTCACACTTGTCACTGGAAGCTAGAATAGGATTCAAATCTCATGAGTTCCAGTCAAGTATATTTTCCTACACCTAGTTATCTTAGTGAAATTAATTTTGTTTATAAAGTTTCATAATATCTTTTGAGATAGCTGGAGACATGTGGATTATCCCCAAATAAGGGCTGGGGTCATGGCCAAAGAGAAGCATCAGATTTAATTCAAATTTTAAAAATTTAATTTTGTACTGTGCTTTGCTGATATTGTTACTGGAAAGGAGGCCTGGCCCTGAGGGGGTCTGCCTAGGGTGGCTGGTAGTGTGTGGGTTCTTGATTTCTTGCTGGAAAGATTTCACAGCATGAGTCCAGGTGAATTTTAGAGGACATTAATTAAAGCTGGAACAAGGAAGGGCCTAGACAGTGATGGCAAACCTATGACACACGTGTCAGAGGTGACACGCGAACTCATTTTTTTGGTTGCTGCTTCTTTGTTCCATGCCATTTAAGTATACAAAATAAATATCAAAAAATATAAGTCTTTGTTTTACTATGGTTGCAAATATCAAAAAATTTCTATATGTGACAAGGCACCCGAGTTAAGTTAGGGTTTTTCAAAATGCTGACACGCCGAGCTCAAAAGGTTCGCCATCACTGGCCTAGGATAACAGGAGAGGGACTAGATGGGGAAATGAGCCTAGGCTGGGCTGCTTTGGCTCACTAAAAAGTCAGAGAAAAGAGCACCTTGGAGACAGGTTCAAGGAGTTTGTCCGGACAAACTGCCACTGCCCATTGTTAACCTGGTTGCAGCCTCATGGGGTCCCTTAGAGTTTAGGAGATGCGTGCCCTCAGGAGCTGAAATGGGGTAGGGGGAGGAAAAGGCACAGGTATGCTCCTGGGAGGGAGAGCATGCGCTGGGACCATTGTTTTTTGAGGGTTTTAAAGGCTGGGAGTTTAGGGGAGGTCTTAGGGGGAGGATCTCAATAGAATATTCATCAGCTTTATGCTGATGTGCCAAATGAGATTCCCTTAACTTCATCTGTCCTTGGGTGTGGTTGGCAAATGGCACTAATTTGGATTTCTGCTATCTGTCTCCCTGAGCCCTGTGAATTAAGCTATTTACCCTAAGGTAGGGGAGGAGGAGAAGTACTATAAACCATTTACTCTTATTTTTTCTATCACCATTTATTCTCTCCATGCCCTCTTCCACCTCCACTCCCCTCCTCCCTTCCCCCAATTGAAATCACCACACTATTGGCCATGTCCATGAGTTCTCGCTCTTTTTCTTTTCTGCTCAATCCCTCCACTCTCCTCACAGAGCTGTCTGCCTGCTCTCTATCTATGAGTCTGTCTCTATTTTGCTTGATAGTTCAGTTTGTTCATTAAATTCCACATAGGAGTGAAGTTGTATGGTACTTGTCTTTCTCTGACTGTCTTATTTTACTCAGCATAATGTTCTTGATTTAGGGAAAATAGGATTTTCTAGGTGGCTGCAAACTGCTGTTTAACTATGTGTCTCAGTTTTTACTTACCAGGGAATTTTCCTAGCTTCTCACTATCCTGCCTCAATACCAGATTTTTTTTTCTTTTTGTATCTGGATTTTGGTGGCACAATCTTCTCTGGGTAATCTGTTTCTTATCATGGTTTTGCAATGCAATTTCCATTGTTGCATTTTCCTTTGATTTGTCACCATCATTCTTTCCAGAATTGACTAACCATTACATACTGTGTATTCAAACTAGTTGGTACAGCTCATCTGGAGAAACTACTGAGAAACTTGAGGAAGATAACCTACTTATCTAAGTGAGTTGCTTCTTAACTGTGTTTTATGTAGCTCTCCTTCTTGACCCAGGTAGGTGCCTTCTGAAATAAATCCACTGGGCCAAATCCATTCTGATAAACTTTCTTAAGAAATTGTTACCGAACTAAAGAGGTCCATTTGCCTGCGCATATCAGAGCCCAATAAGACACAAACAGGAGCTTGCAGCAAAGAAAGTGAGCGTTTATTTTTAGGAAGTGGCCATGCCTGGAGACCAGTGAGCTAATGCTCACACACCTGGCACCCACAGCTTCCAAGGGAGTTAGGGTCAGGGTCAGGGTCCCTGCTGATTGGTCAACGTTCGGGTTGGGGATAGTTAGTTGATCAGGTATCTGATCCTGATGTCAGCCATGGAATTGCTGCATCTGGTTTTACTGCTTTTCTGGGCCTGGAGCTGAAACATAATTGAGGCCTAGAAGTTATCTCTAGTTTGAAAGAAACTCTGTCTCTGTGGTCAACAGACCCGAGGCTTTGTTCCCTAAGATTATTCGATGCTGATCAGAACCTCATTGTCCTAAAGGCTAAAAGATTAAGGGAGGGGTCATTCAAGGAAGAAGGAGGCAGGTAAGTCAGGGTGCTAGATGAGGCCAGTTTGAATCAAAAGGAAAGGAGACAAGATCATTTTCAAAAAATAAAATTCTACATAGATACAAGTTCTTGTATCAGCTTAACTTCTCACTGATTTGCCAAATGTCAAATAAATCTCTTTGTGTCTCTAAAGACCAACTGATTTAGATGTGAACTTCAGGAAATCAAGGCATGATTGTTCTCACTTGGCAGCACTTAGTTCAAGGACTTATCTATGATGTGCCATTAAATACTGACCCTGTAAGCACGTGTGAGGAGTGCATCCTAATGCAATTCCAGGATGCAATTCCAGGCTCTCTAATATCCTGGGCACCCAACTGTCACCATAACATGTTAATTAGCCTCAACTCTGGCCAATCATGCTACTTGTTTAACCTAACCTGAGCTTTACATTGGAAATGATACCATTTCTCCCCACTTCTAAATTTAGATATAACTAAAAATATTGCAGAGTTTCAGACTGAGCTCTTTAAGGGCAATGACTATGAAATATTTAACTTTGACCTCCCAGTGACTGATGCTTTAAGGCTGTTTAATAAATGCTGAATCAATGAATGAATGAATAAAATTGTTATGCCCAGATTTCAGGATCCCCAAGAACCCACATCAGGGAGCCAGTCCGATGCAAAAGCATAAGAGTCTTTATTCGAGCTAGCTCGGCTCCCCCACCTTGCCGACGCAGCGACAGGAAGCAGAGAGAGAGAGAACTCTGTGTGGAGAGGGGTTTTATAGGGGGTTGGAGTAAGGGGAGGAGAAAGGGCTGTGGTCTTGCCGATTGGCCAGGCGCAAGTCGGTGTCTTGTTCCTGGGTGTGGCTAGCAGAGGCTTAGACTTCCGGGAAGAAGCTCCTTGCCAAGCACATGGCCAAGGTAAGATGGAACACTTACCCTGGGGCAAGATGGAGGGCGTAGCCCTTACCCTGGGGCAAGATGGAGGGCGTAGCCCTTACCCTGGGGCAAGATGGAGGGCATAGCCCTCGCCCTTTCAAAAATGTAATAAATAAATGAATGGTTTTCAAATCCCTCCCATATAGAGAAAATGCTACTGATACTACACATTAATAAGGTCAGTTTTCTCTTCTGTGATAATTGTTTTCTTGCTCTTTCCCTAACTGCAGCTACTTTTCTTCCTCTCTGCCTCAAAAGAAACCATCCCTTTTCTGCTATGGTCCCAGATTAAAGGGAATTGTAAGGCCTATAGAAGATACTGGTCTCATATATCAAAGTAAAAAGATAGGCTCCAATAAGTTATTGAATATTTTTGGGGAACAATGATCAGAATTCCAGTTTGCAAGCAAAACTGACACTGCCCATAGAAGATTATCTGAGGCCTGAACTTGAAAGGGGCATGTCATTTCAAAGTTGGGGAGGCTAGCCTGGAACTCAGTGAGGAAAGAAATTGGAGGAAGAGTAGGAAGGAGGTGTAATACCAACAGGCACTAAAATAGATAAGAGCTTCTAAATACAACCACAGAGGCATTTCATACCATCCCACCCCATCCCCTGCAAAGAGCTCTGGATTGTTGATAGTTGCTTAGTAACCACACTCCTTTTCATACAACCATCTTAGTTGATTGTAGAGGATTTGTGTGTGTGTTTTTTCCTTTACTCTTTAGGACTGCCTTTGATATTTGGTTATTAATCACATTTCAAATGTCAGCAAATGGACTATTTGTTCTGAAATCTGAACCCTATTCAAGACTGTGTATATGTATGGAGAGTTCTTTGTCACTGACTACAAAGACTAAAGAAAATAGCCAAGATGGACTTATAGTTTAAATTGCAAATAATGGGTCTTCTTTATTCCTTCAAAGGTATCAGTTATTGATATAACTAACAGGATGAATATCAATGAAGATTAATTCTTAGAGTATATGAGTGGATAGCAAACCAGCTTAAAATTAAGACAGAGTATTTTAAATGTATAAATCTTTCAAGGCTGAATTCTGCTACTAGGAGTTTAACCTCAGTAAATATTCAGAAATGTAGTCACATTGATTTCTCATTATTTATTTATTTTTAAAATATATTTTTATTGATTTCAGAGAGGAAGGGAGAGGGAGAGAGAGATAGAAAGATCAATGATGTGAGAGAATCATTGATCGGCTGTCTCCTGCATGCCCCATACTGGAAATCAAACCCACAACCCAGGCATGTGCCCTGACCAGGAATTAAACTGTGACCTCCTGGTTCATAGGTCGATGCTCAACCACTGAGCCATGCTGGCTGGGCTTCATTATTTATAATATAAAAAAAAAGATAACCTAAAGTTATACACTAAAGATTGCTTTAGTAAATGATGGCACATCCATACTATAGACAATCTTCAACTAAAAATCAAACTTTAATGAGATATTATTAGCATCACTAGAGACCCGGTGCACAAAATTCATGTGGGGGTGGGGGGTTTCCCCTCAGCCCAGCCTGCACTCTCTCCAATTCGGGACCCCTTGGGGGATGTCCGACTGCCGGGATCAGGCCTAAACCGGCAGTCGGACATCCCTCTCACAATCCTGGACCACTGACTCCTAATTGCTCACCTGCCTGCCTGCCTGGTCGATCCTAACTGCCCCCCTCTGCCTGCCTGATTGCCCCTCACTGCTTCTGTGAGCCGGCCTGATTGCTCCCAACTGCCCTCACCCCCGCTGGCCTGGTCACCCCTAACTGCCCCCCCTCTGCCCTCCCCTGTCAGCCTGGTCACCCCCAACTGCCCTCCCTGCTGGTCTGGTCGACCCCTCCCCCCCCCGCCAGCCTGGTCGCCCCTCATGGCCTTCCCGCCAGCCTGGTTGCCTCACTCAGCCTGCTGTTCAGTTGTTTGGTCATCCCTCACTAACCCCCCTGCTGTCCTGGTCGCCCCACACAGCCTGCTTGTTCAATCATTTGGTTGTCCCTCACTAACCCCCCTGCCGGCCTGGGTATAGGCAGCCATCTTGTGAGGGTGTGATGGTCAATTTGCATATTACCTCTTTATTACACAGGATTACTATAACAATGAAAATATATTATTTTAAAGTGAATGCCATTTAGCTTTTCTATTATGTATGTAAATATGTGCATGAGAAAAAACCAGGATAAAAGTAAAACATTAACAGTGATTATTTGGGGTGGTAAGATTATGATGAGCTTTGTTGTATAATTTTTTAGTTTTTTGGTATTTTTTTAAGTTTATGATTTGAAAATATATTATTTTTTAACTAAAAACATTAATTTAAAAAACAGAACAGGCAAAGGAGGAGATTGACTATTTGCTGGGAATTCAGGAGCAGAGAAATTTCTCTCCTGTCCTCAGAAATACCTTTGCAATAAGTTTATTGATGTCTAAAATTTTACATTTAGAGATTCATTTCTTTGTCCTTGCTTTCTATTTGTTGCTAAAATGAAACTAATACAAAAGTGGAATTTAATATAATGGTTTGCATACAGAGATCAAAAAATACTTTTTAACTAAAGAATAAATGGCTTAGTAAGGAAAGCTCAAGGTTGTCTCTAAATAAAGAGGTAAACTGAGGCAAGCTCAAATGACCAGAAATTGATTTTATTCAGCAATAGCAGAGGAAATGTAATTCGGGAAACTCATGCTGTGGCAAGCTACAGGCAAGTCAGACTACCAAGGGTTCAGGGCAGACTGTATTTATTTATGGGCACTGAGTGCAAAGAGGGGAAAGTCCAGCTGGAGTCCAAGAAGTAGGCTCATTGGCTTGGGGGTTGGGGGGAGATTCTTGGTGGATGTTCAGTGGTAAGGAGGTTAGTCTCGGTCTTCTGTAAACCATGCATTTATGGGAAATGAGACTCTGAGTTCTTAAATTCTGTTCTTCTGAAGGCACAATGTGAGATTCTCCATTTCATATCCTATGGTTCCGTTTTAATATTTTTTAAATTGATTTCAGAGAGAGCAAGGGAGAGGAAGAGAGGGATAGAAACATCAATGATGAGTGAGAATCATTGATCAGTTGCCTCGGCACACCTCCTACTGGGGATCGAGCCTGCAACCCGGGTATGTGCCCTGAAGGCAACCGACCGTTGATCTCCTGGGTCATGGGTTGGTGCTCAACCACTGAGTCACACTGGCCGGGCTCTGTTTCCATTTCAGATTAAAAATTGTCACAGGATCATGTAAGCCAGAGTGGGAAAGATGTCTTCCCATCTAAAAGAAGTTTTTGTTAAATCAGTGGGCCTTTCTATCACAGCAGCTGTTTGCTATGTCGTCACTGCTTCAAGAATTCTGTTGAACTCACATATTGGGAGGATTGCAGTGAGAAACAAACATTCTGATCAGTAACATGTACACAGTAAAGGTAATTTTAAAATTTGTATTCTATATGAATATGTGTATAAGTGTATGTTTCCTTTTTTAAAAAGCTGGGACCAGTATTTTTGTTCTTAATTCTGAAAAATGAAGCAAAAGTTTAGGAGGAGTCATATTACCTTTTGCTTATAATATAATTTGCTAAGTGAGGGAGTGTTTGAAACCCAGCTTAAGCCTTCCAAGGCCCAAGAGAGCAGATTAGGAAATACCAGTAACTAAAGTTTGGACTTTAATCTTCATGATTATGACGTTTAAGGTAAGTTTTCATTAACAACTTCTACAATAACTTCTACCAGCAAAGAATGAATTTTGGTGCCACTTATGAACAAAAACTTTTGGCCTTAACATTGCAACACACAGAATTTAAGTATTATATGCATCACCACACTTTAAAGATACATGTCCAATTCCATGTGGAAATTGGGGGGTGGGGGAGGGGGAGAGTACCCATAGAAAACTCTGAGCTTTGGGATAGGCTGGCAGTGAAAATAAGGAAATAGGGTAAAATGCGTCTTGCCAATTCAAAAAACTGACCAGTGTTCTGAGGTAGAGGGCATTTTAAAAATTGCTTTTAACAAAATGTCTTTGAAGTGTTTGCAAAACTGCTTGCAAAAGCTACGGTAATGTTTCTTAAGCAAGGAGCTGGAAGGGAAAGACGGGCAGTGGCAATGCTGCTGAAAGACTTCTGCACAGTCAAATATGAAGCAACATCAAAGATCAAGAGCTCTGTGGTTGGACAGATGGGTTGGAATCCTAGCTCCACCATTTGCTCTCTGTGTTAATTAAGACCCTATTCTCTCCCTGGCCGGTGTGGCTCAGTTAGTTGGAGCACCGTCTCATACACTGAAATGTCACAGGTTCAATCACTGGTCTGTGAACTTACCCAGGCTGTGGGTTCGTACAGGAGGCAACTGATGGATGTCTCTCTCTCTCTCTCTCTCTCTCTCTCTCTCTCCTTTCTGCTCTCTCTAAAATCAATAAAAATATATCCTCTGGTGAAGATTTTAAAAAACAACAACAACAACAAAACTCTATTCTTTAGTTTCCATGTTGTTAAATGTATAAAATACTCACTTTTCAGAATTTAAGGCATTACATGAAAAACATTTTGCATAGAGCATGTCATATAATAAACTGTCAAAAATGGTGAAGATGGTGGTGATGATGAAGATGATAATGGTACTATTTTGAAGAAAGCAAGGCAAGTGGGGGGGCAGTGTTTTCTACAACTGGCTGAGTTCTCACACTGCATCATAGCCCTACCAATGCAGAGCTTCAGGGGATGGGACCTAGAAATGTATATTTAAAAAAAACTCCTGGTGACTGTATTCCTAGGCTAATTTTGTGGACCAGTGGAATTTGGTTGCTGGCATCTTGCTGACTTTTGTGGTGTGAAGGGAACCACAACCTCAGAATGTCTAAAAGTAACCAGAGAAGTAACTGTGAGTGAATCATTAAGTGAGCTCACATTGTTCTTTATGCCCGTTGGCTCTGTAGGCCTGGGTGCGATTACCCTCCAGCTACATGCAAAGCTAGTGTGCTAGTTTAAATCATCCCAGCCATTAAAGAATATGTAAATAAACTAACAGATGTTAAGTCTTAAGACTTATAAACACATTGAAAAAGTAAATAGCTAAGCCTATGTTAATTCATAAATAACAGCTCTAACCTCTGAAGATACCAGCTGTTGGGGACTCAGGTGAAACCTGTGGCAGAGCTTCCAACCCCCATTTGCCTTCATGTTCCTATTAGTGGTCCTCTAATCCTACTCCCAAAAGCTCAGTGTCACCAGGGGGCTGCAACCCTAGTTCTGACCCCACAGCTTTCTGCCCTGACAGGTACGGGAGACCCATAAACATTCTCTCTGCATTCTTAGGTGGAGAAGACTAGGCTCTGAGGATAACAAGTGAAGGCAAGGATGTGGAGAAAAGGGAACTCCTGCACACTGTTGGTGCGAATGTTAATTGGTGCAGCCACTGTGGAAAACTGCATGGAGGTTCTTTAAAATATTAAAAGTAGGACTGCCATATGCTCCAGCAATGCTATTTCTAGGTATATATCCAAAGGAATCAAAATCAGGATCTTGAAGAGATACCTGCACTCCCATATTTATTGCAATATTATTTGCAATAGCCAAGGTGTAAAGACAACATAGGTATCCATCAACAGATGAATGGATAGAGAAGATGTGGTATATGTAGACCATGAGAAGGAAGAAAATTCTGCCCTTTACACCAACTTGGATGAACCTTAAGGGCATAGTGCTAAGTGAAATAAGTCAGACAGACAAAGACAAATACTGTGTGATGTCACTTAGATATGGAATCTAAAATAGCCCCACTTGCCCTAGCCAGGTAGCTCAGTTGGTTGGAGCATCATCTTGTACACCACAAGGTTTTGGGTTTGATTCCTGGTCAGGGCACATACCTACATTTCAGGTTTGATCTCCAGTTGGGGCATGTCTGGGAGGCAACCGATGGATGTTTCTCTCACATTGCGCTCTCTCTCTCTTTCTCTCTCTCTCTCTCTCTCTCTCTCCTTTTCTCTCTCTCAAATCAATAAAAACATATCATTTGGTGATAGCTGAACTTGTAGAAACAGAAGGGAGAGTGGTGGTTACCAGGGGTTGGGGAGTGGTGGAAATGAGGAGATATTGTCAGAGGTTAGAAACTTCCAGTTATAAGATTTACAAGTCCTGTTGATCTAATGTATAGCATTGGTGATTATATCTAACAATGCTGTATTATATATACTTAAAAGTTGCCAAGAGAATAGATTTTAAATATCCTCACCACAAAAAAGAAATGGTAATTATGTGATGAGATGGAGGTGTTAGTTAATGCAATGGTGGTAATCATTTTGCAATACATGAATGAATATAATCAACACATTGTATACTGTAAAGTTACACAATGTTTTATGCCAATTATATTTCAATGAAGCTACAAAAAAAGACTCAGGAATATCAATGAATATTAACTGAATTCTAAAATAGAGAAAACAAATGAAATTGCTTCACTTATTAAAAATGACTAAAAAATGTTCTGAAATCTATGCATTTGCTCCTTATCCAGAGTTCATGGAATGTACTTATTTTAGGTACTTTTGCAACAATTTTTATTCTCAGAACTCAAGTCAGTCACATGTTCTGATATATACAAGATGTTCCAAAAAATGTATATACACTTTGAATAATTACTAATTCCAATGAGTTAAATTTGAAAAGAAAAAGAAAACATCAATTGAGCTATTAGTTGATAAGTGTGTATACATTTTTTGGGACACCCTATATTCTATACAAGACTATTACCTACTGTGATACACTCAAGCTTATCACTTAGGCCAAAAGTTCTATTATATGACACAATTTTTAAAGAGTTGATAGAAAATAACACTTTTGCAGAATGTTTTGGGGTGCATCAATGACTAGACAATAATAATCTATCGCCCTGACAGGTTTGGCTCAGTGGATAGAGCGTCGGCCTGCAGACTGAAGGGTCCCAGGTTCGATTCCAGTCAAGGGCATGTGCCTTGGTTGCAGGCACATCCCCAGTAGGGGGTGTACAGGAGGCAGCTGATCGATGTTTCTCTCTCATCAATGCTTCTAACTCTCTATCCTTTCCCTTTCTCTCTGTAAAAAAAATCAATCAATAAAATATATTAAAAAAAATAAAGCACCACATATACCTTCATCCATAGCAGCTCTTTTTATATGTTATATCTCTTAATAAGATATGGTTTCAAAACTGCTGGTTCAGATCAGATGTTTATTTAGTTTATTAATATTAACAGTTTTCTTTTCTATTAGTTTACTGAAGTCTTTATCAACATCCAGTGTCCCTTGCTAAGTAAGAATTCTTAAGCTAGGAAGTTGTGTGCATATGGATGGTATTATTTGTTCTTTTCTCAGTTTTAAAATCCAGATGAATAGGAAATTTCTAATTTTTATTTAGTTGTGTATAAGAGGTAAAAATTATCATTATATAGTTCTACTGAAATTTGACTGTCCGTGCACTGGGCTCTAGTAGTAGTAGTAGTAGTAGTAGTAATAATAATAATAATAATAATAATGTAACATTTACATAACACTTTACAAATTAGAAAAAGGCTCTGCAAATGCTGTCTTATATTTTAAGTTTTGAGAACCTTTATCTTTTTAGTTTGATTTCTGTAATCAAAAATAAAAGAAAGGGAGCAGCATTAAAGAATTACTTGCCCAAATATATACAGGCATTAACTGCTGGGGTGGGATATTTACTTCCAATGCTCTATTGTCTAATTGATGATCATGACTTCACATCCCACATTTTCACTGTAAAAGGCTGACTTCATCCATCAGAGTTTGTATGTAGTAAAGAAATATTAGCTCATTGCAACCTTTGGTGATGAATCTAAAATCAAGTATGATAGTTCCTTTACAAAAGGTGTTACCAGTTGAATCAAAGAGCTAATTTATTGAATCCTTAGGTAAGAGATGACCTCCTATCACAGTCCTTAGTGTTTCATAATATCTCCTGTGTCCGTACAGAAGTATTATTTATTGGTTTCAACGATTTTTTCCAACAGATAGTTAGAAAAAGGATACTACCATATTTAGCACAGAGATCACGTTGCAAAGTTTATTTTATGAGAAATAAAGTAGAGGAAATGGGAAGCCTTATATAAAATCTTCAGCTATAATTAAAGGGGTAACAATAAAATTCTCATTGAATTACATAGGATGAGACTAAGATCCAATAATTACATAGTGTGTTTTAATAACACTGTACGATCACTAATTAGATAGTCCAAACATCTTCCATATGAGGTAGGGTGAGTATTACCATCCTGTTTTGGCTATGAGGAAATAAAAATGCAGAGTAGTTCCATGATGCATCCAAAGTCATACAGGTGAGTCATGGTGAAGCTGAGATTAGAACCCACAGCTCAGATTCTGTTATTTCTAGAACTTGCTATTCTCCTTTCCCAGTTTTTATGCTAACAGGTTGTTCTTTATGACTTAGGATTGTTATCATTTCTGATTAAATGTTTTTATAAAAACCATGCCACCCATTGTACTTATAGCTTGTCTCTTCTGGTTAATTTAAAGAACTTGGTAACCGTGTACTAGGGGTTACCTGGCTTTTCCTTTGAATAAGCAGGAGTTGTAAAATTATTTCTCATATTTCACACAACTTTGCCTTTGGAGGCCTAGCCAATCATTCTTGAAAATAACTAAAACACAATTGAAAGTCACACTATTTGATACTTCTCCATGTGTATAAATAACATTGCATTATGTTATTATTTTCATATTGCAAAGGCTTATAGTATGAAATTACAGGTTATATAACCCAAAGTTATTTACAAGAAGAATTTGCACGAAGTGATTATTCCTTAATGTGTTCTGAGGTTTATGTTCAAAGTCTTAGAAATATACTGTCCTGTTCACAAGAATTAGAAGCAAGAACATGTGTAAGTCTCTCTGAACATCTAAATCACCATGCTTCATTCTTCTGACCTTTTCTTTGTCAAATAGTACACTGGAGAACTCGAAAAACATTTTAATTAAAAAAATTTTTTTAAACCACTCCTCATTTATTTATTTCTTAAGCACTATGTCTGTTTATGTCTCTCTTTCCTTTTGATTACATCTGTATGGTATTTAAAATGTATATGTGATTTGAAATTAGCATTTATTTACTATACATTAGGGAATAATCCAAATATGAATTGTGCAATAGTCCATAATTTCAAGAAGTTGACCATCTAGCGGCTGAATTTATGCAAAACAAGAAAACAAAAAACAAAACAACTCCAAAACCAAAATCAAGCAGTTATTGATTAGCTCCTGTTTCATCTGGAGAAACAATGATGAATAGGATTAGACCCTCCCTCATGGACTTCACATTTTTTTTTCCTTTTTTTTGTTAATCCTCATCAGAGGATACTTTTCCATTTATCTTTTAGAGAAAGTGGAAGAGAGAGGAAAAGACAGAGAGAAACATCGATGTGAGCAAAACACATTGATTGGTTGCCTCCTGCACATGCCCCTACCAGGGCCCAGGCCGGGAAGGACCCTGCAACCAAGGTATGTGCTCTTGACCAGAATGGAACCTGGGACCCTTTCGTCCACAGGCCAACGCTCTATCCACTGAGCCAAACCGGCTAAGGCTGGACTTTACATTCTATTGAGGATTTAGGCAGTGAATGTATATATAAATAAAATAATTAGAGCTTATGAATAAGATACTGTAAAAGAAATAAAAAGGCAGGTGTTTTAGAAGATGTAGTCAAGGCATGGTGCTGTGTCCTATGGGACATAAACCCAAAGATGAAAAAGACACAGCTCTGATCTCTAGGAATTTACTACCCAGTGAAAGGCATGAGGTAAGTACAAAAATAACTACATGTGACTGAATCAAATAAAAACCATATTTAGAAGAGATTAATGTAATGTAGAAATGAATGATCACTAAATATTCTGAATGGAGTTATTCAGGAAGCATTTATGAACAAAGTAATGTTTGAGTTGGGTTTTGAAGGATGAATATGTTTTTGCTAACTGATAGACTAATGAGTAAAAAAAAAATATGACAAAAAGCAGAGAAGAGTGAAATTACACTCCAAATACAGGAAATGGTGACTAGTCTAATATGATAGAAGCACAGAGTGAAGGCATGTGGAGAAATAAAAAGGAGATGACATAGTAAATGGAACCTAAACCATATTAGAGCTGAAGGCAATTTTTGTTTATGTAATTAAGAAGAACTAAGTCTTCCCAATTTAGAGGAGAAGGAAAAGTTCAGTACAATCATTGATGCTTTTTTCTATGTTGATGTGTTTCTTATGAAGATTAAGGACCTCTTTACACCCATTATTCATATAGGTTGTCCATGGAGCTGTGAGTCCTACCTAATCCCCTTTTAAGGCACCCAAGGAAAAGGAATTTTCTTAATAATGAATTCTTTAGGCAGAATATGAAATAAAAGAGGGCATTTATGATTAATAGTGACATTGGTATATAAAATATATGCATTGTGTGGTATTTTAAAAATTATCCTTAGATTTAGTGAAGTTCCTATGAAAATGATATCTCAGCTATTCTGTGGAAAATGAAAGTGAAAGGGTTATTGTGTTCACGCTAAACTAGACTTTCCCAAAAGACAGAAAAAGAGGAGAGGTTTATTTTGTGGGCTTCAAGTACTGCAGAAAGATTAACTTGAGGAAGTTTGAAACAGCCAAATGCTGCAAATTATATTTTTAAAAGTAGCTAGTTTATAAAGGAATCTTTTAAAGAACTCTTTTAAAATATTTTTACTTATTGATTGATGAGAGAGAGAGAGAGAGAGAGAGAGAGAGATGACGGAAGAGAGAGAAACATCGATTTGTTTTTCCACCCATCTATGCATTCATCAGTAGACGTGTGTGCCCTGACCAGGCATCAAACCCACAACCTTGGCATATTGGGACAATGCTCTAACCAACTGAGCTACTGGGCCAGGGCCTATAAAGAAAATTTTTTCTTTTAATTTATCTTTTTTGAAAAATATATTTTTATTGACTTCAGAAAAGAAGAGAGAGGGAGAGGGAGATAGAAACATCAATGATGAGAGAGAACCATTGATTAGCTGCCTCCTGCATGCCCCCTACTGGTGATCAAGCCAGCAACCAGGGCATGTGTCCTTGACCAGAATTGAACCTGGGACCCTTCAGTCTGCAGGCCTACTCTCTATCCACTGAGCAAAACCAGCTAGGGCTCTTTTAATTTATCTTTATTGTTGAAAGTATTACAGATGTCTCAAGAAATTTTTAAAAAAATATATTTTTATTGATTTCAGGGAGGAAGGGAGAGGGAGAAAGAGATAGAAATGTCAATGATGAGAATCATTGATTGGCTGCCTCCTGCATGCCTCCTACTGGGGATCGAGCTCACAACCTGGGCATGTGCCTTGACTAGGAGTTGAACTGTGATCTCCTGCTTCATAGGTCGACGCTCAATCACTGGACCACACTGACCAGGCCCAATAAATATTTAATATGAGCCTTACTATTGAGCTTTAGGGATCAGTGGAACCCTTAAATCATAAAGAAAATTGTATTTATGTCTACATTGCTCTTTTTAATCAGATTATTAAGGGGGTTTGGTGTTTCTTAGTTAGGACTACTGTTGCTATTTTGCATAGGATAATACTTCTCTGTGAGAGATTGTTCCAGGTTTTGAAGAACATATACCATCCCTGCAAGCCTGTCCATAATTGCTAGTAGTGAACCCTTAGTCTTTGTGACAACCCAAAACAATCCCGGTATTCACAAACACTCCCTAGAGCTCCTCAGGTTGAAAATCACTGGATATTACCTAACCCCAAGGAGATTAAGAAACATTGTTTTCCAAAGCTTTGATTGCTTTGTTTTTGGAAGAGATTTTCTTGCTTATGAGATGTTCTTACAGAGAATAGATGGGACTGGAAACCTCAATTCAGTGGATTAACAGGTATTGTGGGCGTATCTGAGAAAGAGAAGCAGGAGAGTTGAAAGAAGGCGGTAGTCAGGATGTGATATATCTGAATATAAGTTCAGAAGTTTAAGTCACTCCAGATGATGACAAGTTCATTTGTGACCATGGAAGTGGATTGCTTATGTGGGTGGAGGTGAATGTCATCAGAGATGAAGAGGTCAAGGGACAAAATGACCATGTTGTTGGGTGAGTTATTCACACATACATTGAGAAGATTCAGGATGATGGCAGGATACGGGCTGAGAGGGAAACTCTATTAGGTAATAGAGCTTTAAAAAGTCCTGGCATTTGACATTTGAAAAGATAGTTGACATCTCTAATAGAAAAAATTTTCACCACTTTGGTAAATATTAATAAACTGATATTGTTCAGCACTGGGGACTGGATAGCAAATAGATATTCTAATGCGTCCTGAAAGGAATGCTACTGTCATTTTGGTTACAGATTGGGAACTATCTATTAATTCTTCCATCCCACTTTTGAGAAGCTATTCTGTAGGAACATAGTCACCATATAAAGGCCAAATGCAGGAAGCTGTTTATAGCAGTGTACCAGTGGTGTCAAAAGCGCTGGTAACAAAATATCTATTGATATTAGGATGGTACATCCATAGTATGAAATGATATGCTTGTACTAAAAAGAACAATTTAGAAACAAGTGTTTAAAAAGCATATATCTCTAATAAGTTAATTTTTTTAAAGTGTGAGTGTAACAAATGTTCAAACCTATAGAGAATTTTTATAGGAGTTTATTTGAGCCAAACTAAGGATATACTGGGAAGCAAGACTTCAAATGCTCTAGAGAATGACAGTTTTGCAGGTTATATATATATATATATATATATATCTGTATACATAAAAGCCTATGTGACTGTTATGACCGAACGACTGGAACAACCGGTTGACCAGTTGCTATGACACACACTGACCACCAGGGGGCAGACGCTCAACGCAGGAGCTGCCCCCTGATGGCCAGTGTGCTCCCACAGTGGGAGCACCACTGAGCCAGAAGCTGGGCTCTTGGCTGGTGAGTGCAGCTGCGGCGGTGAGAGCCTCTCCCACCTCCACAGTAGTGCTACCGAACAATACAAAGTTGAGGATCTTGGGGGGTGGGGGGCAACAGAGTACCCCCCCGCAAGATCCCCAACTTTGTATTGTGCACCTGAGAGCGTCTCTTATCTGACTCTGAGTGGTAGAAAGCATCCAGCACAGCCCAGGGTGTCCACTGGGAACTTCCCTACTGGCAAGGTATGACCCTGGCTGTAGAAGGGACATTTGGAAATATTTCTTCAGGAAGCTGCGGGGAGAACAGACTCCCCATATGACTTCCCAGCAGCTCACGGGGATGTGGAAACTCCCAGGGCATGTGGGCACGGGCTCCCAATTTCCTTTCAATGTGCAGGAATCTGTGCACCGGGCCACTAGTTTAGAATAAAGGAGGGAACCTGTGATTACATGAAGGTGGGAGAAAGCAAGTTACAGGATAGTTAACAAGACAATACGTGAGGGTGGTTACATTTTTTGAGGGGTCTGACTACTTCTGGCATTTCAAAGGTGTGTTAACCTAGATGCACAAGAACACTGGACAGACTTGCTGAAGGGAAAGATAAACCTTTTATAGACCTGGGGGGTGACTATCCACCATGATCTGCCCAGTCTGGAATTTGTGATCAGATCATCCTGTGAGGTTACCGTCAGTCAGATTTATTACAGAGCCCTCCCCTTTTCTTTATCCACAATGTTATAGAATTTTATATGGAGTAGGCAATGAAAAGGAAATAAATCCTACATATATTTGTATGAAAATAGAGAAAGTGTGTAGATTACCTAGCAATTTGTTCACATGGTATATATCATGGAATAGGATTGAAGGGAGAAGACTGATTATGAAAGCTCTCCTTATACACCTTGACTTTTTAAAAAACGTATATATTTTTTTATTGAGAGAGGAAGGGAGAGGGAGAGAGAATCATTGATTGGCTGCCTCCTGCACACCCTATACTGGGGATCGAGGCCTTAAGCCCGGGCTTGTGCCCTGACCGGGAATGGAACCATTACCTCTTGGTTCATAGGTTGACGCCAACAACTGAGCCACGCACATGGAACTCTACCTTGACTTTTCGATTTGCTGTAAGTATGATTACTTTTACCATTAAAAATAAAACTACTATGATGAGCAAAACAATTTCCTCAAAAGAAATTGCAGTCTTATAAAGGGATAAGAGAAATATACAAATAGCATAAAGAAGCAGAACAATTGATGGGCCTTGAAAGATCAATCAACAATCTATTGAGGGCATAGTCTATGCAAAGAACTCCAAGAATTTTTCTTATGCCTAATAGTATTTCCAAGAAAAAAAAATCAACCTATTCAAATTTTTAATTCAGATATTCATGTAGAAGCTTTATGATAGTGAGAGCTACCTTACAGGAAATGTCCTTTTTTAATAGGTATCAGGGGCAAACATTTAAAAATTTAATTTACAAAGTAGTAATCTTTAGTTTGGTAACAACGGACGAACAGTATTTAGAATTTAACAGACATTCCCAGGCACATGTCTTGTCACTGCCTGAGACATATCCTTAAAACTATTCAGTGTCTCTATATTGCCTGGAACCAGTATAGTGTTTACCTAACGCGGCCCACCCCTCGCCTTTGAATATAGTTATACTATTACAAGTCATGAAAATAGGTTTTGGGGTTTTTTTTTTGTTGTTGTTTTTTTAAAAAAACAGGTAAATTCTCTCTTAACCCAAGGTCCTAAGGAATTGCTGCATGTGAATATTGTTTTGCAGAATTGGGATATAGAAACGACTTCTTTAGCCCAAATTGTCATGCTATTGCTATTTTTTTTTTTTTTTGCCTCCCTCCACCCATTTGAGCAAATGCATCATGGTTGGAACTATGAACCTGGGTGTCATCAGTGAACTCCACCCCTTACTTCCAGTTCCACAAGAACCATAAGTGGGTAAATAGGTGTGTGGTAGGGTGGTGGCCCTGTCACATCCATCCATCATATCCCTGCTTGTCCAGTTGTTGAGCCAACAGGAAGTTGCAATCGTGTAAGGAAAAAAGGCTAACTTTCTTCTAAAATATTTTTGTTAACTTTCAGAAAGAGAGAGGAAGGGGGAGGGAAAGAGAAACTTTGATGTGAGAGCAGCACATCACCCCCTACAGGGGGCTGTGCCCACAACTCGAATATGTGCCCTGACCAGAATTGAACCAGCAACCTTTTGGTGCCCGGGATGACTCCCAACCAACTGAGCCACACGGGCCAGGGCCATCTGACTAATTGTGAATGCTTCCAACTTCACTTGATATTTGAGGGCACAGACTTTGGAATAAAATTCCAAACCATGTAATATAAATTTCAAATTGTATGATTTGGCCATGCTATTTCATCCTCTGAGCCTCAATTTCTTTGCTTATAAAATAGCAGTTGTACCTTTTCCATCTAATTTTTATGAAGATTAAGTGAAAAAATATATGAAAAGTTTCAAATGCAATGTCTGCTAAGAAAATATTGACTCCTTATCTCCTCATCTATCTTTTTCACACTGCCTAACCCTGACCTCTCATTTAATTTCCTCTCTTTGTCTACTTCACTTACTTTCTGCCCTTCCTGGCCCTTTTTCTTCTCTAAATGGATGTTCTTTATTCTTAAACAATTATAATTCTTATTCCTTAATATTGTGCCCTTTTTAAAATTTAGCCACTAGAGGGCTACATAATAAGATACAATTCCACTCACACTGACTATATTGGAAATCAGGATAAAAATGAAATAATCTGGGGGAATCAAATAATCATAGAATATTGAAGAGAAATTAGAAAACATCTAACACAACACAATTTTAAAATAATGGAATTGGATATTTAAACAAATATGAACATGTAATTGTTATATTTTTAAATCTGTACCTCTACCAATTTATATTTATAAATAAATTTTATTTTATTTTGAAAGTTCCCTTACTTTCAAACCATTTTCTACAAAAAAGGAGACACATGTGAGGGCAAATAAACCAGTTTGCAGATACTTTTAGCAACAAAACCAGTTTGTAGATACTTTTTAAAATCTACTTTACATATTTAAAGTCTAAAATAAATCCACATAGACAGTAGAATAGAGGTGGGAAGGAGGAGGGATTTTGAGTTTCTTTTTCTTTCTTTCTTTCTTTCTTTCTTTCTTTCTTTCTTTCTTTCTTTCTTTCTTTCTTTCTTCCTTCTTTCTTCCTTTCGAGAGACCTATTAACCTGCAGGCAAAACCAATATGTGGTGTAAGGAGTCAAGATAGTGGTTATACTGGGGGGGGGGGGGGGGGATGGCACTAAGTGATTAGAAGGAGCATCGGTGGGCTTTGCAGTACCTGCAATGCCCTATTTATTAACTTATGTGGTGATTAACCAGGTATTGAGTTAGTGATCATGTATTGTGATGTATATTTATGTTTTGTGCAATTTTCACTGGAAAACATTAAAAAAAAATTTTTTTCTCCATTAATTTTTAGAGAGTGGAAGGAGAGAGAGCAGAGCACGTGCCTCGACCGAGGCCAGGATTGAATCTGCAACCCAGGTATGTGCCCCTGACTGGGAATCAAACCCGCAATCTTTTGGTGTTTGGGTCAACGCTCTAACCACTGTGCCACCACACGCTAACAATTTTTTTAGGGAATAGATTGATGGGCCCTAGGTGGTTTGACTCTGTGGTTAGAGCCTTGTCCCATGGACTGAAGGGTCCTGGGTTCAATTCTGGTCAAGGGCATGGGTACCTCAGTTGCAGGCTCCATCCCCGGCCTAGTTGGGGCACGTGCCAGAGGCAACCAACCAATGTACCTTTCCCCCATCAATGTTTCTCTGTCTCTCCCCCTCCCTTCCATTCTCTCTAAAAAATCCATGGGAAAAAAAATATTCTCTGGTGAGGATTAAGGAAAAAGAATAGATTGGTGGAATCTCAGTAAATGGATATATTAAGGTCAGTTAGAAAGCAATGGCTTAATCCAGGTGGGAGCAAACAAATTCTCCTTGAACCTTGCTAATGTGGTGAAGATGGGAAGGAGACTTATTTGAGAGCTAATATTAAGGAGGCAAAATGTACAGGATTTTGTGGCAAATTAGGTATGGAGTGTGCGGATTGAGGAGGTAGCAAGGATGATTCCTAGGAACTACTGATTTAAGAAGCAAAAGAAACAGTCCTCTGTGAGAAGGGTCGACATGGGTGAGGAGAAGTATAAGTTCTCATTTGGTAGCAGAAACGTAAGGAGGCAGACAAAGACCCCCTGTGAGGAAAGAAGGAGGGAGGGTTGGTCTTGTTCAGAGAGCAGTGAAAATTTGAGAAAGTGGCTGTGGGGAGTGGAAGAGGGAGTGGTACTGAGACAGCGTTTGAAGTTGGTCATCAATTTAGCGTGAACATTGTACCCTGAAGAGTGACTTGCTCCACCAGCACGCAGCTGCGCTTGTCCAGGCGTGAAGAGAACTGGTGATTAGGATCACGCATGATTGGAGGTTTGCCAGATGGGTGTGATCAGTATCGTTTTGGGGTAATATGATAATTCAAAGTAGATCAATAAGAGATTGTCATATCCCAATTTTCTATCTTCATGGTGAAGAAAGACGATGTTCAGTAGGCACTTGTCCTAGAGTTCCCTGGGAATATGGAAATTCACCTGAAAAGGTAAGGGAGAGGAGGAGGGAAGGCAGCATGATGGTCATAAGTCTCCAGAATTACTCTACCCCTCTCCCTGCCAGTATACTTTCTGCTGTTACTGCAAACACAGTCACATATTACCATTTCCTCTTCCCTCTTATCATTTTTTGCTTCGTTGTCTTTTTTCTCCAAATCCTTTTATTTTCCTCAGGCCCTTTCCCCTTTGCGTTGTGTAGGAAAAGGTAAGCATGAAGTGGACACACTATAATTGAGCACGGGCCCTGGCAGATTTGGGACTGGAGAAAATACATTGAGAAGGAGATGTGTGTTTCAGCTTTTTTGATATATTGGTTTATACGTAAGACAGCAAGCTCATACAGTTTTAGTGACATGCTAACTAGCATTCGGACACTTGGCAAAATTGCTAAGAAAGCAGTTTAATCTTTGGCATGTGTTTATCTCCCTTTCTGCTGCTAATACCACCTTTATTTCTTTATTTATTCAGTCATTTATTCCACAAACATATATTGAGTAACTACTATGCATCAGACCCTGAGCTAGTTGTCTTTTAGCCACTCACACTTGGGGTCTCTCAACCCAAAAGAAAGGACGATTCCTCTCCCCTAAATTATTCCTCCCGCTCCCATGACCCAATTAAAAACAACCATTTCCTAAGGGGCGGTGATTAGATTTTATTTAAATAACTCATACCGATATATGTGTAAATGGTAATAACTATAAACATATGGTGAGATTGCTCCGTAGCACTTCATAAATATGAATACATTTAATTCTCACCACCACTCTATGATTACCATTACTTTAAAAATGAGAAGCCCGAAGCATGGAGACATTAAGTAACATGCTCTCAGGGAGGTGGCAGAGGCAGGACTCAATCCAGGAGTCTTTCTCCAGAGCCTGTGTGTGTGATCGCTACTCAACAGAGCCTACACCTCTGGCATGTGGTAGGCGAGAAGAGGTGCTACATTCTAACAGGCTCTGATATGGGCTGGAGTTGAAATTTGTTTTCTGCTTTTTAAAAAAATTAATTTATTGATTGATTTCAGAAAGGAAGAGGGAGCGAGAGATAGAAACATCAATGATGAAAGAGAATCATTGATTGGCTGCCTCCTGCACACCCCATACTGGGGATTGAGACTGAAACCTGGGCATGTGCCCTGTCTGGGAACAGAACAGGGAATCAAACCGCGACCTCCTGGTTTACAGATCGAGGCTCAACCACTGAGCCACGCCGGCTGGGCTGCTTTCTGCTTTGAAATGATCCTTTTGTTCTCATGGGCAGGAAGGTCTCCAGTGGTTATTAGGTTAGGGTTATGCTATTGGTATTGAATTTTATATAAACATGAAAGAATGTAAAAAATCTATTGATGATTCTCATTTGAGAAAAGACTACTTTACGTCATTGAGATGGATAAAAATGAAGGTATAAGATCTGTGAATTACTGGGCCTGTTCTACGTGACTTCAGGGGAGTTGAGAACTACCCAGAGAAGCAGAAAAGGGAAGGATGTATACATTTGGGATATCAGAGAGAGAAAACATGTGGCCAGGTGGACAGTCGATGTGATATCTAATTTCTACTGAATCAACGAATTAGAAGAAATGTTTCCAAAACTTTTATAATCAGCATCCTGTTGGGAGGAGTAAACAAATGTATTACTTCCTAACTTGTTTTGGAGAGGAGGGAAAAAGAGTGAATGGAGGAGATAGTATGAAATTCTCGAGATGCTCAATTTTTCTTTCAGCAGAAAAGAAAAAAAAATAAAGCTTTACTTCAGTGTGCCTTTAATAACAAGGATATGAAGAAGAGGGTGCACTTTTTATATCTCTCCCTTGATGATTTCGTTCATTCTCATGAGTTCATTTTCATTCATATATTTCTTTATTTTTTTTCTATTTTCTTCATTTGTTCACTCACTCATTTATGCACCTATTGAACAAATATTCTCCCCACCCCTAAATATGTTTTTATTGATTTCAGAGAGAAAGGGAGAGGGAGAGAGAGATAGAAACATCAATGATGAGAGAATCACCAATCATCTACCTCCTGCACCACCTCTACTGGGGATAGAGCCTGAACCCTGGGCATGTGCCCTAACCGGGAATCAAACTGTGACCTCCTGGTTCATAGGTCAATGCTCAACTACTGAGCCACACCAGCTTGGCTGAACAAATACTCTTTAAGTGTCCCCATTAGTTATGCATTATTCTAGGTGCTGTGAATACTGCAGTAAATAAGATAAGCAAGAATCCTGGCCCATAGAGTTTATAGCATAAGGAGGGCAAGAGTCATAGGCAGAGAGAATCAACTAATAAGTGAATAAGATAAGTGGAGAAATAATAAGTTGCATAACTAAAACTGATGGATGTGTTAGAGGGGGAGTGGTTAAGGGGGGTCTTTTATTTGAATAGCCTGAGATGGTTATGTGACAAATGAATAAATAAATGAATGAATGGAGAAAATAGGTACACAAATTTATATATTATATATATAGCTTAAGCGACAGTTATGACTGGATGACTGGCCGGTAACTATGATGCTCACTGACCACCAGGGGGCAGATGCTCATAGCTGCCCCCTGGTGGATAGTGCGCTCCCGCAGCCAACCTCTCATGGCTGGCCAAACTCCAGCGGTCCCTCCCGCAGGCCAGCCCCAATTGGGACTGGGCAAGATGGCCCTGATCGGCCGGGAGGGGCCCCACTTGTGCACGAATTCGTGCTCTGGGCCTCTAGTGAGTAATAAAAGGTAGCATGTGAGAGATGTTAATGATAGGGTTTCAAATAAAGTGCTGTGAAAGCATAAATGAAGAAAACATATGTAACTAGAAAGAATTTAGAACATTCTTAAAGCTAGATAGGGTTTTGATAGATGAATATGATAAAGACATTTCTGACTGAGAAAACAAAATGAAAAGAAAAAAAGTAAAAGGGGACACCTGCCATATACAGCCAAGGGAATGAGGAGCAGAGAGGCGAAAGGCAGGTAAGGGGAGGCAGCTTTTTGGAAGCAGAGGAAACAGATTGAAGCCATCTCATGGTGGGCCTTAAAAAAAAGTTTTAATCAAAAAAATTTATCTCACGCAAGGACCTTGACTAGACATTTCTCCAAATAAGATATGCAAATGGCCAACAAGCATATGAAAAGATGCTCAACATCACTAATCATCAGAGAAATGCAAATCAAAATTAAAATGTCATATCACCTCACACTGATTAGGATGGGTACTATATAAAATATCGTGTTGGTGAGGATGAAGAGAAATTGGAACTCTATGCACTGTTGGTGGGATTGTAAAATAGTGCAATCTCTATGGAAAAGAGTAGGGAGGGTCCTCAAAAATATTAAAAATGGAACTAGCATATGATCTAGCTGCCCCACTTCTGAGTATATATCCCAAAGCATTGAAAGCAGGGTCTTAAAGAAATATTTGTATATCCATGTCCATAGCAGCACTATTTATAATAGCCAAAAGGTGGGAGCAACCCATTCTATCAACACAAGAAGAGACAAGCAAAATGTGGTATATACGTACAATTAAATATTATTCAGCCTAAAAAATGAAGAAAATCTTATCATGTGCCACAATATGGATGAATGTTGAAGACATTATGCTAAGTGAAATGAGCCAGTCACACACACACACACACACACACACACACACACACACACACACACACTAAATTCTGTGTGATTCCACTAGGATTAGGTAGCCAATGTGGTTAAATTAATAGAAACAGAACATAGAATAGTGTTTACCAGGGTTGGAGGAGAGGGAAGTAGGGAGCCTGTTTAATGGGTATAGAGTTTCAGATTTGTAAGATGAAAAACTCCTAGAGATCTGTTTTACAACAGCGTGAATGTACTCAACACTGATGAAGCATACACTTGAAGATGGTTCGTAGGGTAAATTTAATATGTTTATCAATAAAAAAATTCAGTTAATTTCTCAAAATTGTTATGCTACTTTTGTATTAAACTTCTAAGAAGTTGTATGTGTGAGTGTGTGTTAGGTTGCAGAAAAATATGTATCTGCTTGGATCTACATTAACCTCATTTCTCTAAACCCCACCTATATGTATCCTTGAAACTTGTCCCATATTAAGTAATAAGCTAGTCTAACCCAGGGGACTTTGACACTTGCTTCATCAGTCTTCATCACTCTTGAATGATCATTATCTGCATGTTGCAAGAGATCCCATTATATAGGGTGTCCCCCCAAAATGTATACACACACTTTGAATAATTATAAAGGCAGTGCTTATTAAAATACACTTCATTTTCAAATTTGAGCTATCAGCTGTTGAAGTGTGTATATATTTTTTGGGAACACCCTATATTATCTTCCCAATAAAATGCCATCTGATTATAGGACCCTTCTGCCTCATCTATATGTGAGTCCTGAGACATTTTTCTAGTGTAAGATTTTCTAATTTTATACATTTACATAATGTCTAGGCCCAATACATATTAATTATTAAATTTAATATATTCAACATATGAAAATTAAATATTTGACATATACTAGTAAGCTTGCCTCCTATTTATATGGATTAAACTAACTATAATTAAATGATATAAACAAGTAAATGTTATTTAGTGTTTATTTCATTGCCTCATTACTGCATATTCTATTTTATAGGCATTAAATCTCATAAAAACACACAAGGTGAATAATTAATTACCTTATCTTCTACACTGGGTCACAAGTACTGAGAGAGAGCACATAATTTTAAATATGTTTAATTTTGGAAGCCTTGTGTATTCACTTTTGTATTGATTTTTAAAAAATTTCTTGCTTTTGAGAGCTTTCCTACTATAGATATCTGCATTTTGTGTTAACACAAGAGAGATGCTTTTCATTGTACAAAACTGGCTCACTTTATGCAATCTGAGCTTGAGACGCTAATGAATGTTTCTCAGGTTTTAAGATAATATGCTAATGTGTGGGAGCACCTACTGGTGAAGGATGATACAGTCCTAAAGACTGATTTCATTGGACCTATAATTTAGACCAAGTTGAGGGGCATGAGAATTATGAAGCCTTTAAGTGTGTAGTTAAGGGAACCCTGCTTATCGCTTGAATGTTGCACCAGAGTGGTCTAAGGCAGGAAATACAAGAATTGAGAAGATACTACATAACAAATATGTCGTTTAGATGGGACTGCAAAATCTAATAGGAATACGATTGTTTAGTATTGATGTACTAAAATGTTTCATGAGGGCTGAGACCAGGTCTGCCTTGTTCACTTCTGAGTCCCAAGCACAATAACTAGTGATCTTGAAAATGTTAGTAAATATTTACTGAATGAATGTTAACCAGTCTGGACATTTTTTCCTGAAAACATGTTAAAATTTGCTTTTTGTTTTCCTCCTATAGGACCACTTCCATCATTCATAATAAAAACAATGAAAAATACAATTTGTGTGATGTCTAGATAAATTTCTTTTAGATAAAAAAATGCATCTGTTTGGTTAACCAGAAAGTTTGAACCAGTTAAAAATATACTTACAATTTTAGGGTTAAAAACAAATAATGAAACTGACCTAAACTAATTAAAAAGAAGGTGATGGGGAGTTCTATAGGCTTTGTAATCAAATATTATTAGGTTCAAATTTCAGCTCTATAGCTTTGTGGCTGTATGAGGTTGGATGAATTACTTAGCCTTTCTGTCTCGACTTTCCTCTCATTGTATATACAATGCTTTGTGCCTTCTTGGTAAATAATAGATTAGTAGCTGTTGGCTTTTTTCTCTGAGGGTGCTCATTTTCCTAATTTTCACTGTAAGCTTCTTGGGACAGGGAACATATTTTATTTATTCCTAGATCCTAGCACAGTGACTGGCATAGGTTGACACTTAATAAATGTGTGTTGAATTAATAAAGAAAATAAATATTTAAGCAACTCCTTGGTGACTATTGCGCATAGTCCTAGATAAGGTTGTACAATATTCAACTTGTAACTGAGGTGTATGGAGACAGATACCTGACAGAGTCACTTAAAATACAGAAATAGGGCATTTTCAACCCCTGGAATTCCTTTGATTAATCAAGATTTTTTTCATGATGCTTAAGAAATTCACAAGGAATGTTGAGCTTAAGTAACTGCACATGGGATGGAGACTATATTATAATGTATTCACACCCAGACACATTCTAGTTTAGCTACATAGTGATTTTTACCATTAAGGACATTTTTTCTCATGTGCTTTCATTAACACAACCCCTGCTGATAAGCATAGATAACTGGTTTTGAAATTTTCAGATTAAAAACTGTAAAGCAGTTTTGTACTTAGTCATTAGGAGACACCAACAATGAAGAAGGGATTTGTTTTTAATAAAAATATTTTATACACCACCTGAAAATTCTCATGTGGCAAACAGCACAAGTCCAACTCTAGAACATACTGGACATTCCTAAATGTGCATCAGCAGAAATGTAAATACCCTGGGTTAGGTGAAAGGACCTTACACTTCCACATGCGGATAAATCTTGCTCATAAAGTATCAAAGGCATCTCTTTCCATCAATGGTTTAATAATCATGACCATTTTCTGCACACATCAGAAGTATATAACATTCTCTGGATTTGGGTTCCAATGTGTAACCAATTTTTCTAGGCTTATGGAATCAAAAACTATTCCAGGTCTTAACAGATTCCTTATTGCCAAATATGGAATCATACTTGGAACCAAAGTCACAAATAAAAAACTAATGTTCATTTTTTACCTTCATTGGCAGAGCAAAATTTGACACAAAAACCAAATTACTATCAAGGGAAAACCATTCCCATTGTAAACAAATGTAAACTTGGGTTGAATTTCAAGATATATCATTCTCCTTGAGATTACTGGGAAGGGATTTTTACACAATATCTTGTTTGCAAGAACACATACTATTTTAAACTCATGCTTGGCATAACACTACATGCTGTAGAAATAGAATGCAACATTTTCACCAAATGCAAGTTATTTTCCAAGTTTAAAAATTAACCAAAAGTGCACATTAAGAATCAAGCTTCATAAACTTGCAGCTTTCTCTGACAAACAAACAAACAAAAATAAAAAAAACAAATAAACAAAGAAGTCAATAGTTTGGGAAAATAGATAACATGGTTTCAAAGTAGTTTGAAAATTAAAGTATATTTTCTTTTTCTGTTCCTCATTTATTCCTTGTTATATTCAAAGATGGTTATTTTGTTTCTTAATCTTGTTCATATTTTTTATAAAATATAAGAATAGTAAAATATGGTATATGTTATATAGTACATAAATAGAAATTCAAATCACAGATATTTTTCCTCTCCAAATTAGAGGATATTGGTCCTAGAAAAAAATTCAGAAAATAAAGAGGCACAAAAAGTTCATGGAAAACATGTTTCTGTTCAACTTTAACATTTAAATTATAGTGTGTGTAATTTTTAGTACAAAATTTTAAACATCCTTGAATCCTGTACATATAAATGAGTCTTATTTACTTCAGCCCATTGGTAGGATATATTACATAAGGGCTAATTACAAATCTAATATTTGTTTTGGCATTTTGCTCAAAGTTTTAAAACATAATATATTGGGTCCTAAAGCCTTTATTTTTCAAATTATGAAAATTAAGGCATGAAAATTATACATATGTTTCAAATGAGGACTTTTCGTTTTCCCTTAAAAGTTAACTTATGGATGCTTGCCTCAGATTTTCCCCCAAAGCAGTATAAACTGGATAACTGCTAACATAGAAATTATCGTTAGCGGGTAATTTTTATTAAGTTTAAATTTTGGTTCTGTGCTTATTCCTAAACCTTTGATACTCGCCTCGCTTTTATAAAAGAAGTAGTATTAACTGACAAGTGAATAAGTGAGTAGCTAACTATACTAAAAAAAAAAGGTTAGAGGTACTGATTATGATTTTATATTGCATTCCTTCATATAAGGTAGTTACATTTATTGATGATTTCAAGTGTCCTAGTTAGCGTGGCAGAAATTGAAAATGTCATGATGTTCTCCCTCAATAATCAAGAATGACTTCCAGGTACCCTAACGCCTGAAAAGTCTGAGAATCACTGACTTAGCAACTATTAGGCCTGTCTCTAAATATGCAAATAAGATTCTAAACCATTAACAGCTGATCACTCCCCCCTTTTTTTTGGTCCCCTGGCCTAGCAACATGGTGGTATAGACAGTAAAAGATGAAAATGCCAGCCCTGGCTTTTGTACTTCAAACTCCAGGGCACATGAATAGATAAGATTTATTTCCTATGACTATTCTACACAGATTCTTTCCCATTATGTTCAATAAATATTAACTTTACCTACAACATAATTAATTCCCCTTCTGATTGCTGTCTGTGGAGGTAACTTACTATTATGAGTGCATAGCTGCTGAAAGATTTGCTAACTTTCTTGGCTCATTTTAAACCACAGACCAATGACTTAATTTCCATATGTTGTAAACAATAATCAAATAACAATGTTAACATTACCAAATTTATTTTTTCCCCATATCTCATCTAACTTTTATTGATAGTACAGTCCAGTTAGATTTTAAGGATAATGAGAAGTGGAAATAGCACTGAACCAGGGAATGAGGAGAACTTCATTTGATCCCTGGATCTGTTCCTAAGTAAAATGCATAATTAGGGCAAGTCTGTCATTTTTTTCAGAGCAAATTAAGAAAAACAGTATCTGTCTCAAAAGATTGCCACAGGATGAAAATAAAATGATGTGAGAATTGTAAACTATAAAGTGTTATTCCATTGGATGTTATTACTACTGTGATTTAGAGATTCCTGTATTCTATTATTATAGTGCTGTTTTTAACATGTGGTAGACTCCTTTGTGCACAAAAACGAACTAAGTATTTCTGAACAGAAGTTGTGATAGATAATGCTGCCAAATAAAGTAACAGGCTGAGACAAACATCGCTTAGATACTCCTTTTCTGTATTGGCAATTCTCTTTTTAAAATGAAAGAATGGATTAACAAATATGTAAGAGTTTCATGAAAACTAATTTGGTGTGTGCCCACATTAGGACACTCATAACCTAAAATTAAAAATATGGCATTGTATACATATATAGCCAGGCTTCTTCCTTTTAGCCACTGTCATTAAAAGAGTTTTTTCATATTCAAATTATTGATCAAACTGTCAGCTATTTTGTGCACAGATTTAATTGACCACTAGCAATGATGAAACTGAATTGTAGCTATTAAACCTAATAACCATAAATAGACTGAAATGTTATTCAAATTTCTAATTTTATGCATCTGATTCAACCCAAATGCTGCTCTTAAGTTGTTCTGTTCTGAAGATATCTGCCACATTTGTAAAGGATTTCAAGCACATCACATACACATAGTAAATTGGGTATTCACCATTAATTCACTTAGAAAACCCTGGTTTACAGGTGAAATAGGTTTTCACCAGGAATTAGTACAAGCCATGTTGACTAATCTTACATAATGCATTTGCTTATTTTCTTCTGAAAAGTCAGGTCATATATTTCCTTGATGCTAAAATCTTACAAAATATTTCTTGCTGCTTTTTTCTCTGTGCTTAGCTTAACACAATGCATGCATTTACAACAGAGTGTCTCTGAGCCTTTACCTAAAAATAAACTCTTAAAACATGTCAAAACAAATTATGATGTTTTATCTTCATTTTTGATTGTTTTCAGCACTGAGTCTTCACCCAAAATTTTACATAGTTCATCGAGTCTCTGCTGCATTTTGGGAATTCCAGCTAGCTGAGATTCTAGTTTTTGTTTTTCTTCACTCAGTGTTAAACGGACTGCAGTATTCAATTGTTCAAAGCGCCAACCTCCTTCACCATCAAACTGTAATAAATGAGTGTGGTATTTCCTGTATAACCAAAGTGAAATAATATTATTAGCAATAATTGTGAAAAGGTATTTTAGTTATAGATTTATCATGCTAATTGATTTCCAAAAGTAAGTTTTATGTAAGATGCCTATTTTACATTTGATTTTCAAGAATCCCTCAAGAGGTTAAATTTTGTGATTTTTTTTTTACTCCAAAACTCATTAATCTCTAGGAAATTCTACTGTTTATGTTAAATTTATTTTATATTCTGAATAGTTATGAATTGCAACATGCTGTTGCATCTATTTAATTTATTTTCATAACCTACTATGGCTCCTGAATAAATATCAAAACATACTTAGAATGGGAATAAGGAAAGGATGCTGAGGGGGGAAAAGTAAACATTTTAAAGTTTATACAGAAAAAAACTAAGAAAGATAAAAGAAAATACTATTCCAATTCATTAATATACAATCCTTTGAGAATGAATTATTAATTATTCTACATAAGAAAACATTTCTCAATAATTAAAATTTTTAAACATTAAAAAACCAAACTTTTTGATATAAATCTTTTAAAGCTATATCTATGCCTCCATATAATTTAATCTCTTTTCTCATGGCTCAGGTTCATACTTAGGAACTTTAGAGAAGTATAGAGACGATTTTATTAATGAGCCAGCAGACACTCCATCCTCTCCTACAAATAGGTTAGGTCACCAGTCTCTGGGATCTGTGGGGCTGCCTGGAGGAGTACTGCTGGCAGAGCTGGCCTCACATGGCTGAGCCACTGAATTTTATCACTGTGCTGAAGTGGCCCATGTTCTTACATGTCCTCAGTTTTACTGTCTTTCCCTTATAGTTTTTCTCAGTTCTTATTCCCCCTAGGGTCTTATCTGTCATTATTTACTATGATCAGTGGACTTATTTTAGTAGCTTTTATGTTTTTTTTAATTGCTATGATTCACATACCATAAATTCATTCCTTTATAGTGTAAAATTAGTGATTTTTAGTATATGCACAAGCTCATGCAACCAGCACCACTATCCAATACCAGAATATTTTCTTCACCCCGCCCCCCCCTGCTCAAATAAACCCCATACCCATTAGTGGACCTTCCCCATTCTGCTCGGCCCCTGCCATCACCAATCTCCTTTCTTTTTATGGATATGCCTATAATGGTCACTTCATATACATAAAATCATATGATATGTGCCTGTTTGTGACTGGCTTCTTTTACTTAACAAAATGATTTCAAAGTTCATCTAATTGTAGCATATGTTAGTACTTTATTAGTTTTTATGGCTGAATAACATTCCATTGTATGTTATTGCACATTTTTAAAAATCTATTCATTAATTGATTTTCATCCCACGTTGGCTGGATGATTTTAACATGATGGAAGATGGAAAAACTAAGCTAGGTTAAACTATGTCTAAAAGACTAAAATCACTCTCAAGCTGAAGGTTGAAGTTCAAATGTTTGTTAAAATGTGGTGGGGATTAATGATCTTTTTCACATACTTTTGAGGTTTTTCACATGCTATATTTAGGTTTTTTAGTTTTCAAAACTTTGACCTCCCAACAGGTGGGGACCTCACAAAAATTAAATGGTAAACAATATAGTTCTATGTCAAAGGGAAAAACATGAAAATGCTGCTATTAAAAGATGAGAGCTAAAATAAAAGTAATGAAAAAGCAAAGGAAGGATTGTCATACAACAAAGAGAAATAATGGTAAAAATATCATTTTTAAAATTTCATTCTCAACTTTTCTCGTGCCTTCCTAACTTTGGATCCACAACAGGGAGCAATTTTAGGATGTAGGTAGTTCAGATCTTGGGCAACTTGTATCTCCAGTGTATAAGAAAGATTTGGCTCATTATTCCAGTCCTACAACATTATTTGATTTCTACATGGAAGGAAGAAACTATATAGTTTCAAAAGTGTGTTCCAGATTATAGGCTAAAATAATATTTCAGGGTTTATCTTAGAGGAATTTAAAAGAAGCTACTGTATTAACTGAGGCTCATGGGTAATAATCGGCAGACTTCCTGCACAAATAGGATAAAGCACAGGAAAGTGGTAATTAAAAAGCTGTAATTCTATCCAGGAACCAAATGATTTAATAAGCCTCTCTAATTTTTGAACACTTCTGAAACTAGTATTGATTTTAATCTCTACAAACAAAAATTACCCATTTGTTGTTATGGCGGAAAATATAATGTATCTTTTCCCTCTTCTGAAATCTTTTCAAGGGAAATAAGAATTTCATCTAGGGAGAAAGAATAATCATAAATGATATTCAACCATAAATTGACTCAACTAATTCATAGAGCAGAGCTAAAATGATTTTAGTTTCATGAATAAATATAGTGTGGGTAGCTGCAATTAAAATGTGTTTTTTGCCCAGCGGGTGTGGCTCAGTAGTTGAGCATCAACCTATGAACCAGGATGTCATGGTATAATTCCCATTCAGGGCATATGCCTGGGTTGTGAGCTTGATCCCTAGTAGGGGGCAGCTGACCAATGATTCTCTTTCATCATTGATGTTTCTATTTCTCTTTCCCTCTCCCTTATTCTCTGAAATTAATTAAAAATATTTAAAAAACCAAACATGTTTTTCTTGTTAAAAGGTATAAAATTATGGATTTTGTTATTTGCTTAAAATACTATTTGTCCACTACACACCTGTTAGAGTGGCCAAAATCTAGAACACTGACATTACCAAAAGCTAATGAAGCTGTGGAGCAACAGGAAATCTATTTCACTGACAATGGGAATGCAAAATGGTACAGCCACTCTGACAGATAGTTTTGCAGTTTCTTACAAAACTAAACATACTCTTACCATACAATCCAGCAACTGTACTCTTTAACACTGACCACACAAAAACCTGCGTATGAATGTTTATAGCAACTTTATTCATAATTGCCAAAATTTGGAAGCAACCAAGATGTCCTTCAGTAGGTGAATAGATAAAGTGTGTAAATCCAAACAATGGAGTACTATTAAGTGCTAAAAAGAGCTATTAGGCCATGAAAAAACATGGAGGAAATGTAAATGAATATTACTGAGTGAAAGCAAGAAATGGACAAGGCTACAAACTGTGCAATTCTATCTAATTATATGACATTCTAGAAAAGGCAAAACTATGGAGACGGTAAAGCTCAGTGGTTTCTAAGAGACAGGGGAATGGAGGGAGGAACAGGCAGAACACAGAGGATTTTTAGAACGATGAAAATATTCTGTATAATACTATAATGGTGGAGACATCTATATATACTAGAGGCCCAGTGCACAAAATTTGTGCACTGGTAGGGTCCCTAGTGGCTGCCAGCTGCCAGCTGGGGCCTCCCTTCCCCAGCTGCCGGCTGCCAGCCAGGGCCTCCCTTCATTCCCCGCCGCCCCCTGGTGGTCAGTGCACATCATAGCAAGCAATCGAACTCCTGGTCAGTCAAACTCCTGAGGAGACACTTTGCATATTATGCTTTTATATCTATAATAACAAAAGTGTAATATGCTAATTAGACCAGACAGCCAAATGACCTTCCAGATGTCCTTCTGGATGATCTTCCAGATGAAGCCGGGATGCGAGGGCTGAGGCAAGCTGCCACGGCTGCGAGGGCCGAGCCCCTTGCACAAATTTCATGCATCGGGCCTCTAGTATATAGATAAAAGCCTAAGCGACTGTTTGACCATTTGACCGGTAGCTATGATCTGCACTGACCACCAGGGTGGCAGACACTCAATGCACATGTATGGAAACATAGAACAGACTGATGAATCTCAGATGGAAGGGGGAAGAGGTGAGGGTGGGAAGAGATTAACCAAATCTTATATGCATACTAGAGGCCCAGTGCATGGATTCGTGCACCAGTGGGGTCCCTCGGCCTGGCCTGCGGTGCACCGGTGGGGTCCCTCTGCCTGGTCTGCGGGGATTGGGTAGAAACTGGCAGTCTGACATCTCCCAAGGGGTCCCAGATTGCAAGAGGGCGCAGGCCAGGTCAAGGGATCCCACTGGTGTACGAATCCATGCACCAGGCCTCTAGTGTAATTATAAATTTGTCCAAACCCATAGAATGTACAACAACAAGAGTGAACTATAAGATAAACTATAGACTTTGGTGATAATGATGCGTCAATATAGGTTCATTAGTTATAACAAGTGTACCACTCTGGTAGGGGAGGTTGACAATGGGGAGGTTATACATGTATAGGGGCAGAAAGTATATGAAATATTTTTGTACATTCCTCTCAATTTTGTTGTGAACCTAAAACTGCTCTATAAAATAAAGTCTTAAAAAAACAACAACTGCTGGCTGGTGTGGCTCAGTGGATGAGTGTTGACCTATGAACCAGGAGTTCATGGTTCGATTCCTGGTCAAGGCACATGTCTGGGTTGCAGGCTGGATCCCCAGTGAGGGGCGTGAGAGGAGGCAGCCTATTAATGATTCTCCCCCATCATCAATGTTTCTCTCTCTCCCTTTCCCTTCCTCTCTGAAATCATTAAAAATATGTTTAAACAAAAACAAAACAACAACCTATTTGTTCCTTTAATTGAGAAAAATGGCTTTTTCCAATGCCTCTTTAGGCGACTTGAATAAGGAACTGAATGACAAGATAGCATAATGCAACTGATCAATGTTTCTCTGTCACACTGATATTTGTCTTTCTCTCCCTTCCTCTTG
>NW_005370683.1:783435-785714 GCF_000412655.1 Myotis brandtii
GGTAAAAATGACATCATTTTTTAAAAATGGGAAATTTCATTTTATGAGGTATTATTAATAAAACATTTTCATTCATTTTTTCCTTGAAACAAAACAAAGCAAAAACTTTTTTTCCTGTTTCCTTTGAGTTAATCATTTGGGCAATATCAACTTTGACATTTTCCTGGATTTTGAAAAACAAACAAAAAGATGATGTAAAATTATGCAAATACAGAGTTGGACAAAAGTAGGTTTATCGTTGTTCATTCCCCACATGCAGGTTATGATTATTATAATAGTTTTATTAACTCAAAAGAATAAACTCTGTGTTTTACATACAACCATAAAGCTACTTTTCCCCACTCTTATATATTCTTTACTAGTATGCCCTATGAAATTATGAATATTTCATAATCACCAAATTTTTGAACTTCTTTTAAGGATTATTGGAATGTGATGATAGTTTCCAAATAGCACATTAATGCTAGGTTTGAGATATGTAAACTACTAGTGTCAACTTAACAAAAATAGAGGTAGAAAGTAGATGAAACGTCCTATGCTTTATAGCGGAAAATTTACAAAAGCTAATCATTAAGAAATATAAGGAAAAATCATCTCTCACAAATTGGAAACACTTACCAAAGAGAAGGCCTGTGTGTTATGGATAGCAAGGAAATTCCAGCCCCCTTTGCAGCCTGAAATATCTTTCCTTCAACATCAATGCTGACAGCACTGGTACATTCATCCAGCAATGCATATTTTGGTCTTTAAAAAAATAAACACAAATAAATGAATGATTTTCCTATTTGGATGAGAAATCTTTATTTGAACAATATGAGTTGCGATGTTACCTTTAAAGGAGCAAAATAGTCTATGACATAGCAAAGGTGATAAATGATAAAGCAAAAGAGCAGTCATCCTTCCACCCCCCTGTTTGGACTAGAATATAATATTCTTCTTAAATTTTAAATAGATTTTCTGAAGCCTGCTCACAGTACAATAAGCTTTATCGTTACGCAGATGGGTGAGTCATATATGGGAGGCATAGGAAGATGAGGCTGGTCACGGAGTGCTTTTTCTACCGAAGGCAGGCTCATTCTTGGTGACAAGGTTCTAACTAATTAAATGAAAAATACATTACAGTAGCTAATTATCAAACAAACCACAGCCCTGTTAGAAAAGATTTACTAAGAAGATAATTTTATCAACATTGTGAGTACCTAATCACTTACTAATAAGAATCTCATTGCTAAAAGATTCTGCAAAAGTAAGTATGCCTAATTTGACAAGTTTAGAGTAGGTATTTAACTTGGTAACATTGTGACCATGCTTCACAATCAAATTCTTAGGGGGAAAAAATCAGTAAATATTTTTCTGATTGTACTCAACAGTTTTGTTCTTTGCTAGCTCAATTTTTACTCGGGAAATGACTTTCTACTCCTATCCAGAGGCACCATCACTTACCACCATTTTCATCTGTTTATTCTCTTCCTTTCACTTACTCCTCTACTCTTTCTTTTGCCTTTACCTTATTTCAAACCTATCCAGACTTTAGGTATGTATTTGGTACTCAGAAACATGACATAGCTTTGTTAAGAGGACCAAAGATGAGCCCTAGCCGGTTTTGCTCAGTGGAGAGAGCGTAGGCCGGCAGACTGCCCTACCTGGGCCCTGGTCAGGGCTCATGCAGGAGGCAGCTAATCAATGTGTTTCTCTCACATCAATGTTTCTGTCTGTCTTTCCCTCTCTCTTGCACTCTCTCTCTAAAAATCAATGGAAAATATCCTCGGGTGAGGATGAAAGAAAGAGAGAGAGAGAGAGAGAGAGAGAGAACCAAAGATCAACTCATGCACTGTCATTTATAATTTACTTCAGGGCTGAAAATCAGTATCAAGTATTTACCAAGACAATTTCCTCCATGAAGAAACTCTGTTTTTTAGAAATAAATGACAATGGAAAGATAAAAATTGAAACCAGTAGTAATTTCTCATTCAGCATAAATAGTTACTTAGCACTGTAAAGTCGTTTTCTATGATGGA
Organism: Myotis brandtii; assembly: GCF_000412655.1. Lineage (NCBI taxonomy): Eukaryota > Metazoa > Chordata > Mammalia > Chiroptera > Vespertilionidae > Myotis > Myotis brandtii. Next base: position 785,454 of record NW_005370683.1, read on the forward strand.
TTTGCTTTTTAATAAGATCCTGTACCTACTTGTTGGAAGGGGGAGTATTCAAAGCAATTTTAACACCCCATTTTATTTTTGTTAAATATATTTTTACTAGAGGCCTGGTGCACAAAAATTTGTGCACTCGGGGGGGTCCCTCAGCCCGGCCTGTGCCCTCTCGCAGTCTGGGACCCCTCAGGGGATGACCACCTGCTGGCTTAGGCCCGCTCCCCGGGGGATTGGGCCTAAGATGGCAATCAGACATCCCTCTGGCAGCCC